>NW_023418847.1:1894-4088 GCF_002922805.2 Oryzias melastigma
ATATGCTCTGTCAAACCCAAAACATCAGATGTGATGAGGCTTTGTGTTGGTTTCCAATTTTGAAAGAAAATAATTTATTTTTATCTGGAATTGTAATTTGGAAAAAACAGACTTTTGAGGTGGTACAATAACATTTCACTGCATTGTATTTCTTGCTTGAAGTTCATGACTTTTTCCAGATCTTAAAACTGTCGATCAACTGGATTGTGGTTCTTATAAATGACAGAGCACTAGAATAATACTAAAGATGTTCCAACAGAAACACGTGGTTGAGCTTCTCTTACAGTCCAGTTTCAATGTAGTAAAGAGGTATTCTCTTTATCTCCTTTTAAATACCACAGAAATTCACATGTAATAAATGGTACTTTGTATGTACTTAATCTGCTCTTATTAATAGTAACACATAAGTACTTTGTAATAATCCATCTTCTTGCATATGGTGAGTACCATGAAACACACACAAAATTACTAAGTAAGCAGAAAGTACATTTTGGGTCATTTTTGACAGTACTTAAAATATAATTTCTGTTTATCTACTATCTTGTTACACATAGTACAGTAAATACCATGAAGCATACCAAAGGTGAAGAAGTAAATTCAAGCTATTTCATTTGTACTTACCAAATGTAGGAACAACGTAAGTACTTTAAAAGACACAACAAGTAAATACCCAGTAGGTACTATGTAAAAACTCAGTGTGTTCTGTAAATACCCAATAGGTATAATGTAACTACCCAGTAGGTACAACATAAGTATGAGCAGAATAGTACCACATATATACAGAGAGCAAGTACTACGTAAGTACTGAGTAGATGCAAGAAATAACCATGTAAGTACAGAGAAGATATAAAAAGTGCCATGTAAATACAGAGTAGATACAAAAAGTACCATGTAAATACAGAGTAGATGTAAAAAGTACCATGTAAGTACAGAGTAGATACAAAAAGTACCATGTAAATACAGAGTAGATATAAAAAGTACCATGTAAGTACAGAGTAGATACAAAAAGTACCATGTAAATACAGAGTAGATATAAAAAGTACCATATAAGTACAGAGTAGATACAAAAAGTACCATGTAAATACAGAGTAAATATAAAAAACACCATCTAAGTACAGAGTAAATATAAAAAGCATCATGTAAGTACAGAGTAGATATAAAAAGTACCATGTAAATACAGAGTAGATACAAAAAGTACCATGTAAATATAGAGTAGATACAAAAAGTACCATGTAAATACAGAGTAGATATAAAAAGTACCATATAAGTACAGAGTAGATATAAAAAGTACCATGTAAGTACAGAGTAGATATAAAAAGTACCATATAAGTACAGAGTAGATACAAAAAGTACCATGTAAATATAGAGTAGATATAAAAAGTACCATGTAAATACAGAGTAGATATAAAAAGTACCATGTAAGTACAGAGTAGATACAAAAAGTACCATGTAAATACAGAGTAGGTCCCATTACAAAGTGCCACGTAAATCCCCTGAAAGTACCCAGTAGATACAAAAAGTACAGTGTAAATACATGTAAGTACTGTACTTTAAAAGGAAAGGATCCACTCATTTGAAAATTGTATATTTGCTGTTTTTTGACATGTTCCTTTATCATTTTTTGAATAATGGAGGACATTTATCAAGAAAATTAAGCTTAAAATTACATTTTTGAGTATTTCTTTGTTCAAATTGCTTTGAATCAGAAGCAGAAAAACAAACGTCATTTAAATAAGCTTATATTTGTGACGTAGAAGCTGCTGCAATAAGCCACAGACTCCCTTCTATATTCAATTCTGATTCATCCTCTTGTGTGCAGCTAGATCCATGTATGTCTACGCTTTCCTCATACGAACTGAGATCTGGCTTAAAATTTTTGTTAGGTGGGGGTTATGAGGGGCTGTAAGCTAGGGGGAGAGAGCCTAAACAGAGGGACAACAGTCCCGCCCACAACTTAGAGGTGCATTTCTGATGAACTTCTGTCGCTCTGCAGACACTATGTCCTAGAAAACGAAAGAAGTGATTTTAGCTCAAAAGAGCATACTTGTAATTAAATGTACGCTTTTACAATGGATAAAAAGAAGGTTAAACTTGAGGTAAATTAGCAATAATACGACTTCTGATCAGTTCAAAACAAACCAATAAGTGCCCTAAACCAATTTTGTCCCTTCGCTTCGCTTTCATTGGCTAAAGC
>NW_023418848.1:0-4146 GCF_002922805.2 Oryzias melastigma
CCTATCAAGACCATCAACCTCAATCTGTGCGAACAGGTAAATGATGACAATGTTTTGCTGGGAAGCAACAATTGGGGATTATACAGTAAAGAGGAAAACTGTTTTATGAGATTTTATCCTGCCTACTTTTTGTATTTATTGTCTATTTTTCTGCTTTACACACATCTGATGTTTGTTAGTTTTCTTTATAAATGGAAAATGCTAATAAAAATAAAAAAAGTGAAAATCAAATAATGAACTTTATAAAAATTGGTTTTATAAGTTATTAGAAGAGACTGATTAGAGGAAATGACTCGTGTACCTTTACTCTTCTCAGAAAAAGTCACAAGATGATTGTATGGTTTAAATAAACATTGCTAGAGATGATAGATACTGTTTTTGTTACTGTTTGACACATGGGTGTCTCCTTCCATCTCCATTAGGTGGACGCTGGTCTGTCATTCACGAAGAAGGAGCTGGAGAGCAGCTTCGTCTTTGACCTGAGAACAGAGAAGAGGGTCTGGTACCTGGTGGCTGAGTCTGAGGAGGACATGAACCGCTGGGTGACGTCCATCTGCCTGCTCTGTGGCTTCAACCCCACAGACGACGGTACAGCTAACATCCACACACATCCAACTTGTTTGCTTGCTTGTTTTGGTCATGTGTGTTTGTGTTTGTGTGGGGGAGTTGTGACTGAGTCAGCGTGAAAACCTGTTTGGAGGAGAAAACAGAACATGATTTGGGAAAAGGTCCTCCACTGTGTTGCAGTATCACGGAAATTATTAAACTGATTTTTTTTCAGTTAAATTTATACTTTATCAGATTTTTAATACCTAAAATCAGTTAAAATATGCTTTTCTTAGTGAAAAAAAAATGATACCATTGGGGACAGATCAATGTGGAGCTAAATCTGTTTATGAGTTAATCATACACTAAGATTATGTGAGCTTTGATTGATTTAGAAGATTACAACTCAATTGAAGACCACAAAGGTTCAAGCACTTTAGTTTGACTACAGTCACATTTCACAAAATATCACCGCTCAGCAACCGAAATCCAAGTTTTTCTGCAAGTTTGGCAGAAGGCCGCATGACGACATTTGGCTGTAGAGGTTTTAGGAAAAAATAATGTTTGACAACGGTCAGTGGCCCCCCCAAGCACATTTGTTGGCAGTCCAGTGACAGGTGGATGGCAAGAAAGCAGCAGCGCCATAATTGACAGATAGAAGGGTCCCAGAGATCCCCAGAATTTTCTACATCATATAATCAGAGCTGTCTGTGGCCACCCAGCTGTCGCTCCATTTTGTAAAAGCGTCATCTGCCACCTGACTGCTGTCGTCTCCATTCATGACTTCAATTACTTTTTAAAAATTGCTGCACCTAATCTTGAAGATACTACAAGTGTTTCCCAATCGCACAGTGACGGTTGTATATGTGACTGTAGCATTAATGTACCTTCAATTTCAACACAAGTTAAAAAGAGACCATTCATTGGCGAGGTGTCTTTTAATACAGTGTGACCATCTTAGAAGAGGACTGTCATTGGGTTGGCACTTGTAACAATGTTCACTGTAAACAGTGAAACATTGGATCAATTAATGAAAGTTCTGTAATTTGTTACATTTAAAAATATTAGTTTTAATCAAATTAAATTTTTGATTTTAATAAAACCATCAAAAAAAATTATTTGACAAAAATTAATAATATTAAATGTAGCAAATTACAGAACTTTCGTTAATTGGTTCAATGCGTAGAATTATAGAAATTTTGGGTCAACCAATGTTCAAATAGGTCATTGACATGGTGAACTGTTCTGACGTCATGCAAGAGTCAATCTGTTAAAACAGCAGAACAATGATAAGGTCTATTGTAAGACTAAGAGGAGGGTAAAAGTGCAACAAAAATGTTTTGTTTTCATGGATGAAAACAGATTTGCAGCATTGGAAGACAATTTAATGAGCAGTGTTTGGTTCAGATACAGTGACACAATGAAAACTATCGGAGAAAGAGTGAACAGACTTCATGATGTTGGGGCTCCTTTTAGGTACCACCAACAGAAAGGATTAGAAAATAGAGTAATTGGGTGGTAATGTCACCATTGGTCCAAACTGGGTCTATTTGAAGCCATTTTTTCCCACAGCCTCTGCTAAAATAACAAAAAACAATCACAAGTCAGACGAGAAGTAGCACAACAAACAATACAAATTACATGCAAAACTGTTAATCCAGTTTATTCTTAAAAAAAAGGTTAAAACTAAATTGCTTGTAAAATTATGATTTTAATGTCTGAAGTTAATGTTATTTGTGTAACAAGCCACTTAGTGGTTACCTTGTAAACGGACCTGGCTCCAGTTCCTTTGGCCTGTTTCAAGCAGGAAGTCATTGTTGTATCAAACCAATAAACAATAAAGCAAGAAAACCCAATTGATGCAATTGAATCATAATTTTTTCAGCAGTTCTAGAAAGATCGTCAAACTCCACCACCTCCATGGCCACCGCCAGCTCCACCCCCTCTGTCTTCATGATGGCAGGGTCTGTCCCGACCCCCTATGACCCCGTGAGGGTGCAACACCCAGAGCCCTACAGCAGCGCAGGAGAAGGTTACCTGTGGCTCTCCAACTGTCAGAGTCACATCAGGTAAGCAGACACTCCACCACAGCTCAAGCCCAGACAAGCTAGACATCATTTGTTCTGAAAATGTAAAACAATATTCACTCATGTGACAAAATATTTTGTGAAAGACACAAGTTTTAAATCTAAAGTTCTTAATTACTTGGGCCACAAGTTATAAAATATTTTTTATGAGATATAAAACCCAACCAATATATAATTTTTTTTATCCTTTTCAGTCTTAGACTGGTAGAGTGTCACTCGGTAAAAAGTGATTGAATAAAACATGAGCATGCAGGAAGTTGGAAAACATTTTAGCATCAAGAATTTCCAAGTATCGCCTTCATTTCCAAGAACTGAATTTCCATGGAAGATTAAGTGATTGCAAAGAAAACAGCAAATGTGGTGAAAAGTGAAACCAGTTTTGAAAAGGAACTGCATGAGAAAGAAATCTTAGCTGTTACTTCTAGATTTCTAGAACTCAACACAGCAAAAATCTCTGCTTCTAATGAACTGAGAAAGAGGTAGTAGGAACACGGAACTCCTTAAAATAATCAAACAAGCAGGCGACAAATGTGTTTGAAGACTTAAAAATTAGAAGTCTGACTGAAGTTATTAAATTTAACTTCCCTACAGGTTAAAAACCAGCGACAAGAATGTCAAAAGGCAAAACTAAACCTAGTATCTGTTATATGGAGATGCAGCTTGTTTTATGTCCTTGTCTGCATTTTGAGGAAACTGTTCCTAGTATACTTTATTGAAGTTCAACTATGTAGTAAATACTGTATACTTGTATTTAATCAATAAAAGGTAAAAATTTGGGAACTCCTTTACATCTGTGAGACTCATGCCCCAGCATGATAGAGAGTCCTGTTTTGTGAAGTAGAATCAATATATAGTGTCAATAGTGTCAAGAAACTCACCGGTACGAGGGGTTGACTGGGTGTTTCTGGGTTGTCCAAGAGTCTTGCACATCCCTTGAACCTTGTACGGCACCTCAAGGGGCGCCATAGAACTGTAACGTATCATTGTCGTGCAAGAAAACAAGCGACTGGATTGTTCAGTTGGCTGGTTGTAGGCAGGGATAGGCAACTCTAGGACCAGTGTGTCCATGATTTCCAGATATCCAAGCCCTACTCATGACTGATTATCTAGTTCAGGTCCGTCCAGCCAATTAGAACATGCCAGAGCGGGGAATGTTGGAATATGTGCAGGGATGCGGCCCTTGAGGCCTGGAGTTTCCTATCCCTGGTTCAGACCTTGTATCCAGGAAACAAGGGTTTGCTTTCCAGAGGTGCAATGACCTTAAGTAAGACCATTCACGCTACTGCCTCTGTACCCAGAAGAGGACGTGGGTCTGGGTCTTCCAGTACAGTAAGAGTGTCTGACGTAAAACTTTCTGTCAAACCAAATGTGCAAATCAGTAAAAGCTCACAACAACCATGGTCATGCAAATGTAAGTGTGTTATGAATTATTCGTAAGGGTCATGAAAGTTTCAAGCTCTTATGACGTACAGGTGATGCTTGGTTAGTAAGGTGCAGGTACTGGCTACTTACT
>NW_023418849.1:0-2299 GCF_002922805.2 Oryzias melastigma
TATAAAAAGAATTTAGCGTTTCCCAAAAAGAGATTTTTGTTAACGTTTTTACCTTTAGTAGAGGCCAAAGTAGCGAAAAAGCTAGCCCGTTGCTTAATTACTAGGTGAACTCCTAAACAGCAAAAAATTCCTCAGTTTACCTAAAAACTCCAGTAGATAACATATAGTAGAAATGTTAGCATATTGCTAAAATATCAGCTAAATTCCAAATTAGCATAAAAAATTTAATTAGAGGCCAAATTATCCCAAAAAAGCTAGCTTGTTGCTCAATTACTAGCTGAACTCCCAAATAGCCTAAAATTCCTCAGTAAACTAAATTAGTCAAAAAGTTAGCCTGTTTCTAAAATAAAAGCTAAATTATATATTATTCAAAACACTTCAGTAGATAACAAATTAGCCGAAAACATCAACATGTTGCTAAATTATTAGCTAAACCCCAAATTAGCATACAATTTTTCAGTAAACTAAATTAGTCAAAAATGTTTGTTTTTAAAATAGAAGCTTAACTCTAAATGAGCCTAAAACCCTAGTAGATAAAAAATTAGCCAAAAACGTTAGCATGTTGCTAAAATTTACTAGCTAATCTCCACCTTTTTTTTATTACTATTTAATTTTTCTTCAGCCAGAGAGCCACCATGGAGAGATAAAAGAGCTGCAGGTTGCAGACCCCTGATATTAACAGTTTCCTCCTGTTTTCCTGCAGTGCGGTTGTGTAATCCCTTTCTGCCCTGTTGCAATATCTGATAATTATCTAGGTAAAAGGGTGTCAGACTGCAGTTTGGTTTTATCAAAGTTTTGGCACTGACATTAAACTGGACACAAGTCACCGAAAGTAACAGAGAGGCCTTTAAAAAGTCATTGTGAAATTCAGGTTACGCTCGTTCAAAAACTGGAGGTCACAAGTAAAACGGGTCAAACAGTACTTTAATGACAAAACTGAAGATAAAATTGACCACAATGACAGCTTTTAAAAAAAAAAAATGTGTAAAAAGAGCACTTGTTTCAAGGTGTCATGGTTCTGAAGTTTAAAAAAAAAAAGCTATTTTTAAATCTTCTGGTAAAAAGTAATTAAAAATGGATTAACAAAGATTGTGTGTTCACAAAACCATGGCTGCAAGATACAGGATAAACAAAAAAGACACAATTTTTAAAAAGTAACACTCCGCTGCATGAGTTTTTAGCTGTCTATTTGTATTTGCTGGATAAAAGTTATTAAAATCAACACAGAAAGAAAACATTTGGACCATCTCATATGTTTCACTATTTTCATCCACCGAAAAAATGAAGAAATAAAAAATTATATGTAACCCTATTAAAATTCCCCTTAGCTTTTTCTTGTTTGGCTGAGATTATTTGAAATTATAATGCACTATTTATTTTTAAAAAATCCCAGCAAATAGACCAGAGGTCTGTAGTCTTTAACACTAAAAGAGCTGTTTGGTCTATTTTCTTACTGACCCAAACTCAGAAAGAGTCGCAGAATCATTATTCATCATATTCATAATTTGTGGAATTGTTTCTATATGCAAAAATCTAATTTATTTTGCTTCTGACAACAAGTTTCTTTCAAAATAAAGTACACCCTGCTGTCTGAAATGAGATTTTTCTGCGGCAGCATATTTACGTTCTGTGTAACATGGACTCACGCCTTCAGTTTGCCAAAAACCTCAAAACTCACCTCTTTAGACTGGCATATCCACCCTGATTAACTGAATTTTTACTACATTTTATACGTTTTATGACTGTCATTTTTAAGCTGTACACTATGTTGTGTTTTTATCTATCTGTAAGGCGACCTTGGGTGCCCAGAAAGGGGCCATATGAATAAAATGTATTACTATTATTATTATTATTATTATTATATTATTATTACTTGAATTAAAAATGCAATAAAGCAATTTCACACTTGGAATTTTCTTGTCAATATTTTGGTGCATCTTCATTCTTTTTTTCCATTTATTTCATTTTACTTACCTTTTAGGACTAACTTTGCCCCTGAACTGCAACTACTAGACCTTTTTGTGCAGCAGATGATGAGAATGTGAACTTTAAGTTTATTCTAATAATAAACCAATCCGAGAGTAAATATAACCTTTTTGTCATAATTTTCCACAAATATTTGACATGTAAACAGCTAAACAGAAATGACAAAACTTGATGTGCATACATCCACATACTTGCAAATAATTCAGTTGTTACTGTCAATCATAAATAGACACATTATATTTACAGAGTATGACACAATGAGACTATTAATATTGAGTTTGTCAAAAAGAGTTTAATTCAGAGCAATGGTTAC
>NW_023418849.1:3404-4083 GCF_002922805.2 Oryzias melastigma
AGGCAAAATGGATCAGCACCAACAGAGTGCAAGGTAGAAAACTTTTTTTTTTTTTTCCCAATGGCATAAGAGGCAACAAAAAGTTGTTGTTTTTCCTAATCCTGATTAAAGCGGAGCTGCAATGAGTGTTCTGTTTTGCAGAATCATTTGGAGAAAAAGCTAAATTAGTGATATTTTTGGAGCATTGTTTTGGCGGACTGAGCCAGTGCCTTTTTACAACCTGCCAATTTCAGACTAAATTGGATCATGACAACAATACTACAAGATATATTTTAATTGTTTTGATTTTTCTTTTTATTTTTGTGGCGCCTTGACACAGGCTCAGTCGTGAATTGGAACTTTATGAGTAGATTGACCTGTACGGATCAAGCGAACAAGTCCTGATGTGTTTTCCTGTATCATGCAGGAGCAGGGAACTGTTGTGGTGTTTGGAGGTAACAGATTGCCTTTTTCTGGCAGAGAACTGAGAGCTGATGGCTCCCACCGTGGTTGTAAATAAGCAGATGAAGTCATCGGCAATAAAAGTGAGGATGGAGGGATTAGAAGGGAGAAAAGCAGCTTCTCATGTCTGTGATGTTGCTAACCTGTCATGGAAGAAGTTGGCTGCTTATTGAAAATGGTCAGCACATCAACAGTTTGGGAACCAAAAACTTTTCACTTTTATTTGGTGTTCCATGGG
>NW_023418850.1:0-4079 GCF_002922805.2 Oryzias melastigma
TACCGTCTGTGGTATTGAGCAAATATGAACCATAAATATATGTGTATGTTAGTTGTCTATTATCTCGTTTTTCTACCCCCACCATCAGAGTGCTCCCCCTTCCCCCTCTAGTCCTGCAGCTGCATAACGCTCCATGAAGAGACAAACATGGGCGGGACATTTACGCCCACAGACGGTCACTGTGTATTGTCTAAAGATGGAATGTGATTGGGTCTTTTTTTTCACATGAGCACTATGAAAGCCCTGTGTGACAGATAGTGCAAACTCATGTGAATATCACTTTTTTCAGTACATTTAATGTATTGGCCCAACATAATCAAGATAATGTTTGTTTTAGCTGTATCAGTATGTGGCAAGGAATAAGACTGAGAGTTACAGGTATTGTGAATGCGCTAATGCAGCTAGCGTGGCTAACATGGAGCATGCTACAAGCTATGTAGAGTTACTTACAAACTTATTGCTGACCATTGTAAAAAGTTAACCAAAAAAATAGGTACAGTAGAGTATTGTGATTATATCACATAACTTTATGGAGAGAAAATAGACTCACTCAGATTTGTGGGTGCATAATTCAGAGAAAACTCTGATGACCCAGCATTCTAGGAGTACTTGAACGCATCACTCACGGACGAATCAGTGAGACGTGAACTAAGTCTCACTATAGATCTGTGTGTAATTGAGGTTTCATGTGTGGGTAAGAGGTGATTTGTGTGTAATTTTTAAAGATTTGCATGTGTAATTAGTTTCAAGCTGTCGTAATTTTAATTTTTGCGTGTGTAAATTGTGTTTTTTTTTATTTTGTAATTTTTTTTACTTATTTACAAATCAAGAAATGACGCACCCACAAATCAGAGTGAGCCTATTTTCTCTCCATATAACTTAACCCTTTAACACCAGAGCCGTCACCAACCACAGGAAATAACACAAGCTTTTGGAACAACCGTAACTCAGATATCCAATTAACATAATTCCAACAGATTCTAAAGCTGAATTTTGCGTCGGAATCAGTTGGTCTAACGGGGCAATATTAAACCATTTAATCTGGCCCGCCACACTGGAATACTATTGATAAACCATATTAATGTTTTATATTTCCCTGTGATTTTGGTGTCCTCCCTTTAGATGGTGCACAACAAATGAACTGACTTGTGCAGAAAGCTGTTTTACATTCATGTTGTGTGTTGTTTTGTCACGTTCATGTGTGTTTCTCTAGGTCTGTGTGTTTTTTCCCTGAACGATGTCCAGTTGGTATTAGAATAGTAACAAAAACAATTTTTTTTAAAATTAAGAAAGCCTGATTTTTTTATGTTCAGATTCCATTTTGTTTCTTTCTCATGTGAGGTCGCTTGCCAAAATCCTTTAAGCTCCTGATGTAGCCCATAAGTTAAGTTTTAGAACCCTTTATGGCCCACAAACCAAAAAGTTTGTCCACCCCTGACCTAGACTCTAAATTAATTTCGTAAAAACCTTACCAGTTAATTGTTGCATATAAGCACAAAGCTACTTTTGCTGCTTAAGAATCTTTTGGAATTTGGTTATTTGCATTAACAGCTAATTATTATAATATTATTATAATAGCATATTAGATGTCCTTGGTATTTCCTTGTCATTTTTAAAATAAATAGTTACAACTCTAATATTTTGCCTTCCAAATAGGCAAGCGAAAGTATTTTTTCCAACAGAATTCATAGAAATGTAATGAAGGTTCTGATAAAGACAAGACATTTTAATCCAAAATGTAAAAAAGTATCAGTTTTGTAAACAAGAATGTCATGCTGAGGGAATATAAAAAAACGATGACTGTTACTTACAAGTCAAGTCTGAGGTTCTGACGCTCTTCAAAGAAGTAGTCCAGAATGAATTTCCGCACAAAGTCTGGATTGAGCGTGTTGTCGATCACTTCTGTTCTCCCAAACTAAACACACAAAGCAGAAAAGAGGCCAATGAGAAAGAAAAAACACAGTAAACTGTTTTTTTTTTTTTTTACCACCAGGTTTTGGCTTTTTAAACAGTGGATAGTAAAAATCTTTTGATGCTTTGAAAGTCCCAAATCTTTCATCTACGTATTGATCTCTTTGCAAATTGCCGTCCTTTCTGTGTGTATTGAACACACAAAGGAACAGCTTTCACAGGCGCCATGTGAAGCGATGGTGACTCATGTAAATCTGTAACCACCTGGAGCCTTTCCCTCCGGAGACACATCAGGGGAGACGCTGGTTACAGAAGATTATGTTCGGCTCTGAGGGAACGAATGCGGAGCTGCTTAAGCGTTGAGTCAATGGGGGGCAGGTAGGTCCCCGTTTGGCATTTAACTTAGCCTCTACGCGACGCATCCGGATGATGGGTCGACTTGGGAGGACGAATACGCTGCAATGATTGGGGCTGAGGTGTGCCCCCTCGTTATACGCATGAATATTCAAACTGGTGTACCACCAGCAGCAGTAGAGTCATTTATACTAAGAAGATATAGATATAGAAAGACTTCTCAATTAAAAACGTATTGTTTTGGTGGCACATTTGTAAAGCCAAACTCAGGGTGGAGAATACGGGAAAAAATTTAAGAAAACGAGAGATAAATAGGTGAAATGACACAATATTAACCAAGTTTCTTAAGGTTACAAATTATTTTGCAACTATGGGCGTATATGAGAACTGGACTGAGTGACCCCTCCCCCCTCGTGTTCCAAACAGGAAGTACCTACTGGCTCTAAGAAGCCAAAATCCCATAGACTTCTATTTTGAAATAAACAGCTATTATTCAGTCATTCGATTATTTTTCAAATAACAATTCTTACCTTTTCAAACATGTTCTTATTCTTATTCTTTTTTTCATGACATTTTTTTATTGCAAGTTACTCAAGTTATCTATTTATATCCATAAAAGTATGTAGTCCCACGTTAAACGTTCCAAACATTTGATTGACATTCACTATGTTCAAATTTCCTCTTTACTCCTTAACTACTAAAAAACGATATAATGTGAGACTATCTAGTGTCCTGGATTTTAAAAGCAATTGGGGCACAATGTTCACTACATCATTTATTTTTATTCAAAATGGTAAATCTGACATCATCTATTCACAAACTAAATACCTTCAAACATTTTATAAATTCGTTTTATGAATCCACTTTGTTCTGATGATGAAAACTTGGATGGTTCATAAAGATATACTTTTTTTCACAAAAACTGTTCAACGCCGTTTGGTCTATATTCACCAATCGAGTGAGCAAAGTGAGAAAAGTCTGACGTTTCAGAACAAATCCACCAAGCCCAACGCAACTAATAAAATGAATAAATACCATGATACTAATCTTCTGTAAAATAAAAATATCAAAGTTTAAGAAGAAAAAATCTGATTGTCTTCTGTTTGTTTTCAACAACACTTCTTCTGCTGCTGTCAGTAGCAAATACTTATACTCAGATGCAACGCCCTCTAGTGGTTGTTAGAGGAAACAACCGCTAGAGGGCAACCAATGTTTACTGGGAAAATCACAAATATATGTCAAAAAATAAATAAATAAGTCGCTCCTGAGTATAAGACGCCCCCCTGTCTAAACTATGAAAAAACGGCAACTTATACTCCGGGAAATACGGTAATTTTAGTCGTTGACTATTTTAATAGTCAATTAGTCGACTAATTGTGGCAGACCTAGTGAAGAAATTTGGACAAAACCAGACGTGTTCAGGCTACAATGTGGCAGTGTCCATATCGCAGAAAAATAAAAAAACTGATTCAACTTAATTTTATTAGAGCAAGAAGCAAATCGTCTTCCATGGAGGACATCACACTCACTTGGTCCAGGCATTTTTTTAAACTAAACAAAGATCTAAAAGCACAGAAGAGATTCTGCAAGCAAGCATTTACATGTTTTTAGAGCTGTCAGGCGATTAAAAACTTTAATCGCGATTAATGGCATTTTGTCCCGAGTTAACTCGCGATCAATCGCAAATTCATATGTGGCCTTTTTTTAAGGAAAAAAAATGTGTGGTTCGTGGCATTTAGCAGTTCTACATTAATTATGAAAACAATAATGACAATATTAATAGTTTTCATCAGAAATACTTTATTTTGTAACAT
>NW_023418851.1:0-2029 GCF_002922805.2 Oryzias melastigma
ACATAACCGGCAACACTAACTAGTGTTATATTCTGGTGCAAAGCCGCTTTTCTCCACGACACAATCAGCTGATTCATGTTGATCGTTAAAAGAGTTTAAGTTAACCGCAGTCAAATGTAAACACTGGTCTGGAGCTAAAGCTCCAATGTAAAAGTCTGCATAGTTTTACAAATCTAAACACTTATGTTAATATCTTTTTTTTTTTAATTAATAAAGCATTTACCCACTTTTGACACATTTTAAGCTAATCCTGAACATTAAACCATTTATTCACATTAAAAAGTCTTAATAAAAGTGGTTACAACTCTGAAATCTTATGGAAATTCTGCTTCTGGATAATAATTTTCAGCCGCCATCTTTAAATAATAAATAAATTTAAATAAAATAAAAGCATAACATATATTTAAAAAGAGGTTTCATGAGATAATCAAGAGTACAAAGATAATGTTTGTTTTTCCAAGTGATACAATAAGCAAATTAAAACAACTTTCCTCCTTTTTGTGAACTGATCTAATGATGCTTTGATAGCAAACTTGTTAAAAACTATTTCCCTCTCCCTCAGCAGAATTAACGGCTAAATCATTTCGACTTTAGAACAACAGCTTTGAGAGGAACGTGACCCTGATACTACATTTTCCTGAACATCTGTCCAGAGTTAACCACGGACACACGGAAAACATTATTTTGATTAAAAAAATGTATTCCCAAGCTAAAAGTTGTGCAACAATTTTTTTATTACGTAAATGACATATTGGGACACTAAACCGTTTGTGTGCATAACTTTTAACCCGTTCATGTCATGAAATGTGTACAATACACAATTATCTAAAATTTGACAAATAAAAAAAGCAGATAAGAAAACTGTTGGTGAACTGCTGTGAAGCTTGTGCACTTGCTAAGCTGCAGCGGTTTCAAAATGTGTCATTCTGTGAAAGGGGGGGGGGGGACCAACACATTGTGTACACGAGCTGCAAACCGTCAGGTCAGCAGTAACCTTGCTCCCACAAATCCGCCATGGACGGCCCACATCTTACATAAACTGGTAATATTTATCCACTGTCCATAGTGAGTTAAACGCTAACCAACAACAAAGTTAAACAAATCTTGTCCTGTCCAAACAGAGCTCTCACACTGGGACAGCCTTTTATGGAAAGTTCTGTGTGAAGTTTCCACCGTTACATTTTAGTTTGTTTTTGTGATAAAAGTTTCTACAATGTTCTACATTTATAGTCTTTTGTTAACTAAAAATGCAAGGTTTCTGTTTAGTTTAACTGAAATATAAAGCTTTAAAGGGCCTATCTAAACTACAAGCTTCTTCCATTTCTCATAAAACATTTATGTATCAGACAATCAGTTTGGAGTATAAGAAAAAGGTCTGAGCTTTGTTGAGGTGGTTCTCCTGAACACCCCCTTGAGTTGGTTGATGAGGAAAAGAGCAAACAAACACAGGTCAAAATTGCCCTTTTAATAAAGGATTGGATCAATGTTGCACAGAGCTCTGGGTGGTGTCAGCATCACTGCAGAAACCACACCATGTGTTCAAACTCAGGGGTTTATATACAGAACTGGGTGTTCCCTTGTCACCCAACACACAAAGAAACACCTGGTCATACAACTGGTCACACGACTCTCCTCCCCGTCCCCAAGTCATAGGCATATAACACAAAGTTGTTAAGTGTTCCTTCTTCTACTATATCCTGTATGACTGGTCTCTTTTTCTATTTCTTCTTTATGTCTATCTGGTACACTCTTCCACTAAAGCTCTCAGTAGTCTTCCAGTAGAATTCCTAGTGCTCTAACAGTTAAATTCCATCCCTCTGTCTCTGCCACAAGGCTTGGTCGCATCCAGTTTCTGCAGTGAATTTCTGCAAACACTTTGTTAATCAAAATTGTGTGTTTTCCAACAAACCCTGGTAAATGAGTAAATATTTTGCACCTTTTTAAAGCTAAAAACAGATTTTATTCCTTCAGCTTACACAAGATTGTTCTGGAAAAAAAAGGTTTGCCTCAACGGCCTGCCAAGAGCATC
>NW_023418851.1:2879-3052 GCF_002922805.2 Oryzias melastigma
GCTCTAAGTCTTTAAATTTAAGATTGATGATGCACTTGTATTGAATTTTTTCTGAATTTTTGATGTTTTATTTATGGTGTTCTAGTCTATTCTATTCTATTCTATTCTATTCTGTTCTGTTCTGTTCTGTTCTGTTCTGTTCTATTCTATTCTATTCTATTCTATTCTATTCT
>NW_023418851.1:3072-4077 GCF_002922805.2 Oryzias melastigma
GTTCTGTTCTGTTCTGTTCTGTTCTGTTCTGTTCTGTTCTGTTCTGTTCTGTTCTGTTCTGTTCTGTTCTGTTCTGTTCTGTTCTGTTAAGTAGCTGCTGCGGGTTAATTGAGGCATGTCTTGCAGAGAGCTGTCCATATGGGCGGTGTTTTTCTATCCTGATAATCTTTGCTGGAGGATTAAAGCCTGTTCCTGTGCAGGACGGCAATAGATTCAAGCTAATATGCTACTGAAGTCTTCCAGGTATGTGCGCTTCATGTTATATACAAAGTTATATCACAGATAAATATGTAATAAATGAGCTGTTGTTGATGACCCATGTTGATCGAGCTTATTATTGTTAGATAAGCTGCAGTAAAGAAGTAGTGTTGGATCATTGAGGGCTCATGTTAGCATGATAATGCTAATCATGCTATATGTCGGAATAGATCATTGATTTTTGTTTGTTAGTTTTTTTTTTTACTCAAAGTAAAAAATGAAGAAGCTTCTGTGTTTTATCAAACTTTTAGATTATTCTGAAATGTTGGTTCTGGCCGCATTTGATGGTTCTGCAACTCCTGTGATTTAAGTCTGCTTAAAAAAAATAAATAAGTGTTGAGAGTAGCCCACAGTTTAGAAAAAAGCTTTCAGTCAACAGGTTTTAAAACTGATTTATATTGTTTTGGATAATTATCCATGTAGAACTTACAATGTATGTTTGTGGTGAATTTATAGGATTTTTCAGATGAAGCACATTTTAAATTATTTTGGATTTGGAAATTTCAAGCAATCGAAACAAAAATGATACAAAACATGACAAACAACAGAAATATATCTCTATATGGAGATATATATCAAAATTAGACTAATTAGTCATAAAACTGATAGGAAATCTCCATATATTCACATAAATTTGTAAAAAATATTTCAATTATTACTCTTAATCAAAAGACATAGTAACTCTTTTGCAAGCAGTAAATGACACGATGGAACCACTACACATTATAAGACCTGTGTAGCTCTTAT
>NW_023418852.1:0-636 GCF_002922805.2 Oryzias melastigma
GGAGACCAAAAGAGGTGTGGAGAATCTTGAAGCTCCTGTGTGGTTGCTGGCTTTGTCACATGTGCGGCACGGCACCGACACGTCTCTGTTTTCTGGCAAAGCCAGACGCTTCGCAATAAATACAAGTTATTGATGTTGCGAGACACAAAGAACAATCCAGGAGTTCTACAGCGTAATATTTTTTACATAATATGCTTATTGTCACATTATTTGACCTAATTTGAACCCCAAATATGTAAAACTCATAATTCCAAAAGGAATCTTACATATTAGTGATCCGCAAACTCCTGCTGGATTGTTTGTGTTCTCTTTTTCAGCACAGAGAGGCTCATTTGTTGATCTCCTAACGAGATTAGCTCTCCCTGTGATTAAGGGCCTGTAAGCTCCACTGTGAGGCGGGAAGGCCGGTGCGCTCGCACGTTTCTGCCCTAGTTTGGTTCACTCCCTCCGACAGGCTTTCCCTTTTTACACCAGACCAATTTGCAGACAATGTCACCCAGGCAGGATTAACGGAAGATGCAGAGAGTTGAAAGGGTGAGTCTCAAAGCTTCTGATTGTCAGAGGTCACCTGTATGAGCACACCTGAGTGGATGACACATGGCTGACAGGGCAAACTAGTAACTTGTTTATGTGGTG
>NW_023418852.1:17573-20180 GCF_002922805.2 Oryzias melastigma
GCATTAGGGTGTTATCTCAAAAAGTTTCTAGCACCGCTTGATGCAGAGTAGTTTGGTTCCACAAGACTTTCTGAGAGATTATGACACAACTTTGATGCAAAAATATTTTTACTTTTTTTATTTTTCATTTTGTAAAAAAAAATGGGCTCTTTTTAATTATTTTGTAACTGAGTGTTCCATATTATCTCCTTTTATGTGAAGGGGATTTATTTTAGCTGGACCAACATCAGGGGTGGACTTAACTATTTCGGGGCCCAGGGCGAACAATGACATAGGGCCCCTATAGCAATTTTATTAATCATTTCAGTATGGTTTTACTGAAGAAGGCAAAAGAAACAAAAATACTTAAAATGATTAAACAAAACAGTTCCCTATGGAGTGGCATAAATTAAAAAGAAACAAATAAAAATGATCAAAATTACCATTTTCTGCTTCCCATTTGACTTTTCTCGACACCATGAAAGAAAAATAAATATATGAATATAAATACATAAGAATAAAGTTGTAAACTATTAGAATAAAATCAGCATTTCACAAAAAAAATACATTTTTTACTGTAAAAGTCTTAATTTTACATGGACAATTCTTTTAAATAGAGTCGAAATATATTGAAAGTAAAGTTGTACATTTATATATATATATAAAAAAGTAGTGGGTAGTGTGATGTTCATCCAATTTTCTGATTTTTTTACAACACACTATAAGTTTAAATGATAATATTTGATTCCCTTTAAAAAAAATTAAAGCTGAAAGGGAGATTTTGTTTAGAAAAAAACTTACCTTTTCCTTGTAAAATAATCACTTTTTCCCCCAAATTTTACAACTTTCTTCTCTTAAAACTTGTGACTATTTTATCCTAAATGTATGACTTTCTTTTGTCAAATTTTTTAATTTATTCTCATAATTTTACGACTTTATCCTCGTAACATTTTGATTGTTTTATAATAATTCTGTTGTTCTTTTTTCTGTTTTGCTGCTTTTTATCAAGTCCTGCAACAATTTTCTTTCTTTTTTCACGTTACCATCTTATCACTTTTTTTTGTTTATTTTTATCTCTTCAAAAAGTCTCTCTTGGCTTGCTAACTTCCTGTTGATGGAATATTCAGTTTTTGCAGGAGGGCTGGAGGAGGACGAAACACTTGATCAATTTAGTGCCACTTCAGTGGTTTGTATTTTTCACAAAAAG
This sequence comes from Oryzias melastigma, assembly GCF_002922805.2. Classification (NCBI taxonomy): domain Eukaryota; kingdom Metazoa; phylum Chordata; class Actinopteri; order Beloniformes; family Adrianichthyidae; genus Oryzias; species Oryzias melastigma. The sequence goes on from NW_023418852.1 coordinate 18,760, forward strand.
TAGAAATTATTTTAGACACTTTTGTTAACGTTTCAGTTTGGGGCCCCCAAGGTGTCGGGGGGGCCCAGGGAATTGCCCACCTTTGCCTAATGGTAAGTCCGCCTCTGGAAGTTGCATAAACATTACAAAGAACCTGAATCTATGTAATTTCCTGCAGACATTTGAATGTTTTCATCTCCTAGATAAGCTCTAATCTCCAATCGTTCTTTTTTAAAAAATAAAGTAACACATTTCATCTATATTTTTCATCACCACATTTTACAAAACGTAATGCTCAGCAATGTTCTAGTCCACATCGGAAGGACAAAGCTCCCCTAACAATCAATCAACCATTAAAAGTCTACCTCAAAGCCTGGAGCAGACACTATTTTCTCTGTGTGTGCATGTGTGTGTTTGCACTCATCTTCTCCAACAGAGACCCCCGTCTGCCCCTCAGTGGGGAAAACATGCAAGGACATTTTGGTCTGATTTTTTTAAGGGGACTCCTCGGTCGTGACACATATTTAGGTAGGTTATCGAGAGCTAAGTGGGTTACGGCACATGTTTCTTATCCGGAGGGGAGAAATTAAAATAATCTAGATGAGACAGTGGAGGAACGTGGGAGATCTTAGGGGGGTAGTAAAAAAGATAGATGGTTTGTAGCAGAGTGTGTGAATGTGTAGAGTAAAAAAAAAACAATGAGGTATCACGAGATTTTTTGGCTCCTATTTCCCGTTTTTAATTAGAAAAATTTAGTTTTACAGCCTCCTTCAAGGCATAGTCACACACTAAATATGTGGAGAAAATATAAAATGTATTTCTTTTGTAGGAAATCTAATCAAATTAATATAAAAGGCACTTTTAGTAGCTCAAAACTCTAACACTCTCAAAAATATAATTTTATGTTTTTCTACTTGAATATAAATCAGATACTATTGTTTACTTTTGTTTTGCCAGTAGCCATTTTCAAACTGTTTTAGCCACTAGAGGGCAGCAGAGTATAAAAGAAGTGTGAAAGCTTTTTCACTCAATACTCTCATGCATTTAAGATTTTTTTTTTTAAAGGATTCTTGGTCAATTTTGTGTGAGCATGGTCTGGTTAAGCTTGTTTGTCTGCTATATAGAAATTTCAGAAGTCATCAAACAAACACTAGATCCTGTAAATCTGCATTAGGATAGTAAATCACTGTAAAAATGTTCAAATGTGGTTGAATGGGAACTAAATCGAAGTTTTAATATTGTCAACATGTCCATTTTAGGTTCATAAAGAAATGCTAAAAGCAGTGTAATTATTTTGTTAGTATTCTTGATGTAGCTTTAAGTTGTACAAGGGGTGATCACAGGGGCGGACTTACATTTAGGTAAAGGTAGGCAGCTCGGGGCCACAAAAACTGTAGGGGCCCTCAGCTGAAAGTGTCTAAAATAAATGTTACACCCAATAT
>NW_023418852.1:20501-21646 GCF_002922805.2 Oryzias melastigma
GGAAAATTCTCAAATGTCCCTTTAACAAGTTCCCACAACTTTATTCGATTAAATCCTAATTCTCTGTAAAATGTTTGCGACTGGTTTAAACTTTGTGATGAAGATTTTCCTTTGACGTCAAAGTGGAAGCTAACAACCGGACGCTAGCTTTAGCTATGTCTTACTTTTAAGGTGTGATGGATAAATAAAGCAAAATAAAATTACATAACCGTCATATAACTTGTATTTTCTAAAAATAATATAAACGTGAATCCACCGTGTCTCCAACTTTATCTGCGTGTGTGAAACAGTCGAGAGGCTGTCGCTACGTATTAGCACTCTGGCTCGATAATTTCGTACCTTGAGGAAGACTTCTAGTTTTGTCTGTAAACAACAGATTTTATTGTTCTTTGAAGTCGAAGACTCGTCTTCGGTTTCCTCACCGGCTCTTTTCTCCCTGAAGAAACATGTTTTTGTTTGTTTTTTGTATTTAGCTTTGAGCTACTAACTTAGCAATCCAGGTAGCAATGCAGCTAGCTGCTGTAAGTCACGTGACCTAGACGTCAGCAGTTTTTCAAAATACAACTTCCAATGGGATCAGAATATAAATGAAACAGAAATTATCTAAGAAATAATCCCCCAAGAGATTGAAGAATCTAACTAAGAACTTTTTTAAGCTATTAATACAATTGCTGCAGAGGGCCCATTTTATTTTTCGCTTGGTGCCTCCAAATTGGTAAGTCCACCACTGGATGGACATATATTCAAAACCAAGATTTTTTTTTTTTCTTTTAATTCTTGATACTTCCTACTTTTATAGTACATTTGTATAAAGCTGGAGCTGTTGCTAGCTTACTGTGCCAAACTTTTTTAAAATATTTTTTGCTTGACAAAATCCCGTTTTTATTAGCGGATAAATATTCAAACGTATACAAGATGATATATTTTGTATTAACCCATTTCTTTTCCCAAGTAGTGTTTAGAAATCTTTTCATTTTTGCTAAATTGTTCCTTTTAGAATTAGTTTTTTTATTTTGTGTATGCGCCCCATATTCTCCATGCGCCCCCATGCTCCCACCCCCAGCTCCCTCCATCCCAATCCCTCCTCTTACCTCTCCACGCTCCTTATCCATCCACCCCGTCCTCCCCGCAGCCTCCCCATTGGC
>NW_023418853.1:0-4069 GCF_002922805.2 Oryzias melastigma
GAGGCCATCCAAAGGCTGATAAAGTCAAATCTTTGTGTTTGGCTGCCTCAAGCAGCTCTATGGTGAAAGTTACAAACAGAATCAAAGGTGAAGCTCTTTCGGACTGAACCAAACATAAAACATGGAGGAAGTAACAGCCGTTACAAACTAGTTCATGACTTCCTCCTGCAGTTCTGGCTCCAGGCTGAGGCTCTGGTAACTCTTGTTGGGAGGAATGACTGGATCCTGTAATCAGATGGTTTTGGTTTGAGTCACCCTTAGTCTGGCCCGTCTCCCAAGACCAGTTTGCCATGAAACAGCCCAACAGGACAAATGCTTCTAGCAACACGGCTCCTGGGATCATTCGGGCACGCAAACCCCTCCACCATGTTAAGGTAGAGACTCAGGGAGGGGATTTCATCAGTCACTAGCCAATTACTAACAATTACTGCGGGGAAACCGAAGTACTCGAAGGAAACCCACAGGACGGACAGGATTTGTTTTAGTTATTTCCCTATAAAATTTGGTGACTGATTTTTATCTCTTTTATTTATGAAATGGAGTTAAATGGTAAATGGCGTGTACTTATATAGTGCTTTCTACCTTCCTTCGAAGGCCCAAAGTCCTTCTTCACGTAACTTTTTTCTGGATCTCTTTTTCTCTGCGCCTTCTCACATATCCCTCCGCCTCTCTCTATGAGTGACCAAGGATTACTTTAAACACAATCTTTTTTCATATAATGTGCATCTAAAATAGTTCACAAACTTCTGAAAACACACATTAACCATCAACACAAAATGGGTAAATAAATAACAAATGAATGATTTTATCTTCTGATTCATAATCACAAATTCTAAACCCTTTGATACTTTAATATACATACTAGAGCTGTCAGGCGATTAAAATCTTTAATCGCGATTAATCGCATTGTCCAGAGTTAACTCGTGATTAATCGCAAATTAATATGTGGCCTTTTTTTTTAGAAAAAAAAGTGTGCTTCGTGGAATTTAGCAGTTATACATTAATTATGAAAACAAGAATGACAAAATTAATAGTTTTCATCAGAAATACTTTATTTTGTAACATTGTATTGAGATAAACTTTCTTAACAATAAAAGGCTGTAACATAAAATGCCTAACAAAAGCCCAAGTGCAAGTGAAGGGCATTTTAAATTCAAAACTTCAATCAACGTTCAGTAAAATAAAATAAAAAACATCAAAAATAACATTTCCATAACACTTTCATGTTCATTTTTTGTCAGGACCAAATCTTTTCCTCCTCTGCTGAACTACAGTAATAAATGAAATAGAGATTTATCATTTCCAATGAACTTTTGTTTTTTAAAGCATTAAAGACTGAGAAAAGCGGGATACTCTGTGGATAGTTTGACAGTCTGTTACTACCGCCGCGTTCTCTGGCTGCAGCTCGATGCAGAGACGTGTCCAGCGGAGCTCACGCCATGAATATGCCGGCAGACAGACCGCTATGCTGGGGCTGGATCACGCTTAAACCTCCAGAACATTTAAAACGTCCCCCGGTGCGCTTGCTGTTCAGAACGTCGGGGGTCCACAGCTCTCGGGACGTGGCGCTGGACGCGAGCCGGTACCACCAGACGTGGTACTGGACGCGAACCGGAGCCGGGTTAGAGTGCAGGATATCTCCAGGTCCTAGCGCCGGCCGGTTTTAGCTCGCAGCTCGGAGGTTGGAGACCCGCCGGTGATCTAGTGAGAGCAGCCGGTGAGTTAGGGCGGGACGCGCGGTGTAGAAAGTCACGTATGAGAAACTCCGCGATTAATGCGTCAAAAAAATTGTCGGCGTCAAGCACATGTCAGATTAATGTGTTTTTAACACGACAAATCTGACAGCCCTAAAATAAAGTATTGAGATGTGGCTCCNACGTCCCCCGGTGCGCTTGCTGTTCGGAACGTCGGGGGTGCGCAGCTCTGGGGACGCGGCGCCGGACACGAGCCGGTACCACCAGACGTGGTACTGGACGCGAACCGGAGCCGGGTTAGGGTGAAGGAGCTCTCCAGGTCCTAGCGCCGGCCGGTTTTAGCTCGCAGCTCGGTGGTTGGAGACCCGCCCGTGATCTAGTGTGAGAGCAGCCGGTGAGTTGGAGGGCGGGACGCCCGCGCGCGGTATGGAAAGGCACGTATGAGAAAGTCCGCGATTAATGCGTCAAAAAAATTGTCGGCGCCAAGCACACGTCAGATTAATGTGTTTTTAACGCGACAAATCTGACAGCCCTAAAAATTACATAAATGAAAGAAAGGGTGGTCAGTAAAGACCAAGCTAGTGCTATATAAATTAGGGATAAAAACCCTAAATCTAGTTTTTTTGTCTGTTGACCTCTATAAATGGTGTTTAAAAATGTTGTCTGTTGGTCATTGCGACATTTTTGACAATTTAAAATAAACTTGTTGTTTAATTCCCGAAATTACAGTCAAAAACCATCTGTGTGCTGCCCCCTACAGGTTGAAATGAGGTATTACATTTATATTTCGTGATTGTTCAAACCATTTAAGTCCCATGATCTGCAGCTCCTGCTCCCCAGCCCCTCCCCTCTGACTGGGCTTTCAATTTTCGGTTGTGGGTGGAGTTAGCCTCCAACTTCTCTGTTTGGTTAAATTTGTTAGTTTTAAAAATATGTTAAAAAAGTATCAGATCAGGACTTGGTATCGGCAGATACTCAAAATTAAACGACTCCAAATCAGATCGAGCCCAAAAAAACCTCATCGGCACATCACTTATATAAATACAACCCTGAAGGTCTACTGAAGCTACAGTCACATCAGTGTTCCAATGAAAGTTTTTACGTGTTTCGAGTTTCCTTATTCAAATCTCTCTCGTTCACCCATCGCTACACAAGTTTCTACAACAATTTTGGGGTTTTACATACTAATGCGGCCACTGAATGTGAGTTAAACATTAAACCAGGTCAAACTTTGACCAATCAGGGAGTTGGATTTGGTAGTGTCGTAGTGTCAACTGTAGATGGTGAACATGTGCTATTTAACTGTAAAAAAAGAGGAAGAAGCCCCTCCCTGCATGTCCAGTGTGAACACTAAGGACTTCAAGAACCTACATTTAGTGCGTTCTTGAACGTGCTTCACGTCTGTAGCCTAAAACTGGTTTCTGCCAACACAAAAGTTTCCCAAAAGATTTAAAGCCACAAAGGATCCCCATTAGATCAAGGTCTGTGCTCTTTCAGCAGTTTCTCAGAAATATGTTTATCTTTCTTTGCCCTTGCACCCCATCTGAACAAGCATTTATGTTCCGTTCCGTTCCATTGATACAGCTGGCATTGAAAGTATTTATTACCAAGAGTCAGGTTAAAAGTGAGGTTGTGGAGGAGCTAAAAGATCAGACAATAAACTGAACAGCAGCGGTAAGCAAAAGCTTCATATACGGGGAGCAGACGATGCCCGTTCCAACTGCCTGGACGTGTTTGCAGTCTTTGATTTAAAGTATCCTGACAGAACAACAACAAAATAAGAAAAAAAAATCATCCCAGAAAAGCAAATACAAGCTTAAGAATTGACTTTTGACACTTCAGTCTTCATCTGCTTCATGTGGTTAGAGAAAGACGCACCACTTATGGCTGCAGCAGTGTCCTGCATGCACAGATTTTTAATGAAAAATACTTAGAAATTTAACTTAAAATCCCCCTATGACAAATTATTTTATTTAAAAAATGTTCCAAGTTGTGTTTTAATTATGATTATGAAGTTTTTAACCAAAATCTCACAACCTAAAAAGTAAATTTTCGTCTTGATCTGAAGCCTCTTTTTCCTAAATCTCCTCTGAGGGGGCGTGGCTTCTGGAGCTGAGCTGAGTAATCAGGTAATCAGTCATGAGTAGGGCTTGGATATCTGGAAGTCATGCAGACCTGGAGTTTCCCATTCCTGACAGACAATAACTTGACCAAATGAACACACCTGATGTTGGTACACATAGTGTTGATTTGCAGCATTGTGTGCATAAAAGTAGATTAAATACTGCAAACAGTCTACGTTTTCCTATCCTTTAACTCAGTATTAACACTTTATTAAAAGGGAATGTGTAAGTGTTATTTACTTGGAAACCTTA
>NW_023418854.1:0-1482 GCF_002922805.2 Oryzias melastigma
CATGATATTGCAAACTTTTTTAAGATTTAAATCAGTGGCTCTGATTTTTCAGAACTGTGAGTGAGGCTAAAGATTTGACTGAGTTAGTCGATCTTATAACTTGAAATATTTGGTTTATTTTACAAATAGATGTGAGATTTAAAAAGTGAAACAAGGAGGTAATGAGGAATAAAAATAAAGTCAAAAATCCTGAACCAAGAAGTCTTTTAAAGTGAAGTTCTTCTGTTGTTGAACTTTAATGCAAATTATTTTTTGGGTATTACTCCACCATTTGTTATAGGTATACAGATGCAGATTAAAAAGGCTTTGTTCTTTAACTTTATTTTCTTAGAAATCTATGATTAAACTGTTGTTATAATAACTGAAGTGTGTTTTTATTACTTATTTGAACTCACTCATGTTCCCTCTCTTTGCTCTTCATCTGCAGCCTTTGTCAAGCACATCATGTCTGTGTAAGGACCCCGCCACCGCCGCCGCGGTGAGCACCGAATAAATGCAGACCCCATGGTGTCGCGACATCTACTCGCCGCTTCCCGTACCATCTGTGGAAGCGGGGGGGAACAAAGGACTATGAGATTTCATTTTTCTCAACACTTCTTTTGTTTTGTCCAACACATTTTTCTTCCTCTTTTGTCCAAATGGTGCTTTTGTTTTGTTTTTTTCTTCTTTTCCCCTCTGTCTTCCTCGTGCCACTGGGGGAGCTGTAACGATTTTCTTACGATGTCCTCATCTTTTATCCAAGTTCCCCAGGCTGATTTTGGGGGGTTTTATTGTCACAGAGGAACAGTGATGGAGGGGGGAGTTGGAGTAATGGTGACCATCTCCTCCCACTTGCTGTCTGTCTGGCTAAGAAGTGACTGGATTGGCCAAGGAGACTGGCCATGGAAACGAATCCACTCCTCACCCAACCCATCCCTGAGTCTTAACTTATTGTATCCTCTGCGAGTTCACAATAAACTCTTCACACTCCCACTTTACTTCCTAATTTTTGACTCTGTTATGTTTTAATATTTGAATATGTTTTATCAGATGTCTGTTTTAGCAGAAGTGGTCCAAACTTCCCAGTCCTTTCACAGTAGGATAGTGAGGGTAATTCATTGGTTTATTGGGGAATACAAATTATTTGTCATTTTTGGGATGGTTTGTTTTCATGTTGTGCAGACAAAACTACACGGACGTACTACAACAGCTACAGCTACAGCTACAGCTACAACAGGTTAGCTGAAAGCACTTATCCTTGAAACAAGGTCAAAACAAACCAATTGTGAGGTTTTTTTTGCTCGATTTTATCGCTTTTCAAGTCCCTAGAGGAATGAAAAGTCCTTTCAGCTTCAAATAAGTGTTTTTTGTTTTTTTTCTTCAAAGACTGAAGTTTTGGAGCAACTACTGCATGAGTCCAATCCGATTTATGTCACTTTTTGGGTCAGAAAAAGGAGGGGGTTTAGATGTAGCTCAGGAGAGTCTGTAATCTATCAACTGAGA
>NW_023418854.1:1613-2722 GCF_002922805.2 Oryzias melastigma
TCTGAAAAAAAAAAAAAAATCTTTGCAAAACTCAGAAATTTAACCCGAACAGTTTGGTTTCTGTCAAAGTTTGTTTTCTTAAATTATAGTTCAAGTTCACTTGAAGAGTGACAACTTACAAATAAGTATTAAATAAGTATTTGAACATCCTGTGGTTTTGCAAGTTCTCCCACTTAGAAATCATGGAGAAGTGCATGTTTTTATCCTAGGTGCATGTCCACTGTGAGATACATAATCGAAAAAATAAATCTGGAAGTCACATCGCATGATTTTTTTAAAATATTTTATTTATAAGCTGCTGCTGCAAATAAGCATCTGAACACTTGAGAAAGTCGATGTTTATATCTGTTCCTGTAGTTTCTCACCAGGTTTGCACTCACTGCAGGAGGGATTTTGGCCCACTTCTCCACACAGATCTTCTCCAGATCAGTCAGGTTTTGGGGTTGTCGTTGAGAAACAAGGATTAGCTCCCTTCAAAGATTTTCTATTGGGTTTAGGTCTGGAGACAGGCTAAGCATACCCAGAACCTTGATATGCTTCTTAGGGTGCTTTGGGGATGCAACTCATCATTTTTCTTCCTCCAAATATGTCAGACCCCTCCATGATTTCTAAGTGGAGGAACTTGAAAAAAATCCCAGGGTATTCCAGTTTATATGCCTCATTGCCTGTCCTCCATCATCAGTAAAATACCACAACAACACATCTAGACTAAAACCTTAAAAAAAAGAAAAAGGCAAAAGTCTCAAATCAATTTCTGTCATTTTATTGTCATTACTTATTGTAATTAGTGCCATATCAACAAGAGAAAAACTGCATACATCTACTCAACCTTTTAATTACATTTACAGTTGCCGTGGGTGGAGCAGGAAGTGGGGGGAGGTGCACACAGAGATGAGAGATGCAGAAAAAACACACAAGCAAACAAACACTTCCAGTTCGGGAGGGCGGGGCAACTAGGCAGCAGAAGGGCAGAAGGCGAGACTAACCACAAAACTGTTAAAAGAAGAAACTAGTTCAGCCAAACACTTTATCCTAAAAGATATAACAGGAGTTAGTGACTGCGTTCGCACAGTCGGTTATCTTTTGAGTGTTTTTTTTTTTTTTTTTTT
>NW_023418854.1:2764-4049 GCF_002922805.2 Oryzias melastigma
TTCCACACTTTAAAGCAAACACATCCAGATACTGCACTGTCCTTCATTAAAACGGAATCTGCACCAAATGCACACATACACCCAAACGCACGCACACCAGCAGACGCACAACATCTCCCGCTAAATATAACACGCTGAAGCATCTTCCCCTGCGGCGCAGACAGCAGTCAGTCCTGACGAGTGCAACGTCAGCCCGAACCGCCAGAGATGTGTCCTGCACTGTGAAGACATTCAACCTTTAAAAGGCTTTTCTTTTCTGGATGGGTGTTTTCGTGAGCTAAGAACCTGGCTCCGGCATCGAACCGCTGTGCAGATCCACCGACGATTGACAGGACCCACTACATTCCCAAACAGTAGCGCTCTGACATTTGTCACCAAGCTGTAAAACTATTGACTACAAAACATGAACTTTGTTGGCCTTTGTCCAATAAATGAGGAAAGAACTTACTAAAATCCTGTTTTTTCTTAATACAAAATAGCCTTTTGGATATTCCAATCCATACATGCTCATCATAACATGACCTAGTTGTTGCACAAATGCAGTTTGACACTGTTTTTAGTCATATTTCTCCCTTTTAAAACGTCTCAAGGACACGTCAATGGCAAATAACTTGTAGTTTATACATGTTTCTACATATATTTATATATATTTATATATTTACTTGTTAAATAGTTGCTGAATGGCAATAATGACTTGCAGTAGGATGCTTGATTCATTTTTTTTTGTTTTTTTTTAGGTGATCTGGTGTCCATGCATGTTTACTGAGCGGGATAAAGGGCGTTCAGGTCAAATGATCTGATATTTAGAGTAGTAAAAAAGGCTGTAACTTCTTTAAAACACTGATCCAAAATCAGTAAGGCCGGTATTCGGTCTGCACCGTCTCATAGACCTCTATACAACTTCACTCTAAAACAGGGACAACAAAAAAAAAAGAAAAAGGAGATACACCAATCGAATCGGTAAAAAGCCAGTTTTTAAATAAAATCAATACAATGAATAGATTAAAATACAGCAGCTCTTAACTAAAGTCTCTTGGAGTTGAAGGACTGATCACAAATAAAGATGTTTGGAGGATAAAGTTAAGCTTGTGGTGGTTGTGGTGGCCATCCCACTTGGTAAGAGCAGGAGGAGGGATCAGAGTTTGAGGAGGTCCGGAGTGTCAGTGTTCACAAGCCCTGCTTGGCCAGGGCTGCAGTGACGTCATCAGCCAAGGTTGCTAACTGTGGTGACTCCATTATGTTGAGACTGCCAGAAGACGACAGGTGGCTCTGCCGAAGGGGGTTT
>NW_023418855.1:0-138 GCF_002922805.2 Oryzias melastigma
CAGCAGTTTTTGAACAGGATCTGTTTTTTTGTCCAAGGGTGAAAAATACAGTTGAATGTCCCTTTAGCGCACTCGGGAATCGGAAGCTAACTGTAACAATGAACCGATTTCCCTACCTGTTTGTTCTCTGATGCAGAG
>NW_023418855.1:185-4098 GCF_002922805.2 Oryzias melastigma
TTTCTTTTTTTTTTTGTGGCAGCCATCCCTTTCTCATTTCTTCAATAAGTTATTTTCTTTATTGTAAGTTATTCAAGTTATAATCTGGCCAATCAGATGCCTTAATAAAAGAATGTGGTACCTACTGCCCCTACCTTATGTGTTTGATTTTACTGACAGTTTTGAAAGGCTCTAGGTTATGCAGCCAACGAAAGAAGTTTGTCATGCGTTGCTGCTTACTCTAAAATAGATGAGACGGGACCCTTCTGACACTTTCAATAGGTAGTCAGCTCTTCCATTAAGTTTATTAAGTTGATTAAAATAGAAATCACAGTTAACAACAGTGAAAATTTTAAATAAACATCCATGCATGTTAGGATAATTTTATAGTTAGTATTAAAACAAAAAGCAACTGGATTATTTTAAATAATATTAAGAAAGTGAAATTGAACTCATTTGTGTTACTCGGTTTATATCAACTGTTTTTATCCTGTCTTGTCACAAGTAAGCTGATTCATGTTTTTTCTCCCAAATAAAATTGATGTTTGTTTTAGCATAGTATCTTTATGATCTAATTTTTTTCTTTTCTTTTTTTCAGAAAATTGTTGGAGATGTGGCGTTGTAAACTCTGTTCAACTCTCCTACCAAGTAGGTCCATGATATTGCAACACTACAGACTTAGACACAGACACGGAAGAGGGAATGGCTTTCCATGCATTTACCCAAGCTGTCCATGTAGCTACAAAACTTGGAATGCCTTCAAAATTCATTTATGCAGGTCCCATGTAATTGAATCTAGGACTCATCAAGTAATCAATGGTTTATTTAATTGCCATCTTTGCACAGTCCAAAATTTAATTTCAGAAAAAGAGTTTTGGGCTCACTTGAATGGACATCTAAAAAAAAATGAGATTGTATCCTGCGTATTTTCTGGCTGCAACTTTGAGACAAATGTTTGTGGTACATTTCGGTCACATAAATCAAGAAAACATTCAAATTATTCATTAGCAGATTTTAAACCTGAGATCGTATGTGCTTCACCAGAAAACCCTGCAAACATGGAAATTGATTTGGAAGTTGGCACAGGTGAAACGGTTTTGACCATGGAAACACCTGATCCAACAAAGGAGGATTCAAATATTGTGGAACATTCTTTGGCATCAGCACTACTAAAATTAGAACACATAAATCACGTACCTAGCTCAGCAATTGATGACTTTCTGTCTGAATTACAACATTTAAACAGCTCTCTTCTGCATCCTCACATTTCCAGTGTTCTATCTGAATCGTTCCAAAAGCACAATTGTATAATTGATGAGGATGTAATCAATGACATAAGTGCTTCTCTGTCCCAAGAAAATCCACTAAATAAAGCTATAGAAAAAGGAGGGGCTTTGTCCACCACCTATCAACGTAGACAATATTACAAGAAGAACTTCAACATTATTGAGCCAGTTGAATATGTGTTGAATGCCAAACAGCAAAAGACATTTCAATATGTTCCTCTACTTAAGTCTCTTGAAGTTCTTCTGAATCGAAAAGACATTGTTGACAAAATTGTCTCAAATTACCAAAAGAACCGCGAGTTAAACATAAATGAGAACATTGAGTACAAGACTTTCTATGATGGACAATACTTTCAACAGAACAAACTTTTGTCAGGAGAGGAGTTGAGTCTGTCTATTGGTTTGTACATAGACGACTTTGAGGTTTGTAACCCTTTAGGAACCTCTCGCAAAATTCACAAGCTTTGTGCTGTGTATTGGATATTGGGCAACTTACTCCCTGGGTCAAATTCATCTTTATGCTCCATCTACTTGGCCACTCTGTGTAGAACAGATGACGTGAAAGCCTTTGGCTACAAAAAAGTTTTACAGCCTCTATTAAATGATCTTCAATGCTTAGAGACTGATGGCATTTTTGTTCCACAAATTGGCAAAGTTGTAAAAGGCACTGTCCAAACAATTGCTGCAGATAATTTAGGGGCTCATGGTATTGCAGGCTTTGTGGAGAGTTTTACAGGTCCCTATGTTTGTCGATTTTGTACAGCAACCACTTCAGATTTCGGACTAGAAGCGTCAGGCGGTTTTAATCCCAGAACTCCTGAAATCCACGAGGCCCATGTCAGAGAAGCTGAAAGCACAGGAACTAGTTGTTTTGGAGTTAAAAGGGCATGCCCTTTTACTGAAGTTCTTTCTCACTTTCATGTAGTTAAGGGTTACCCACCTGACATAGCACATGATCTGTTTGAGGGCATTGTGCCACATGAAATTGCACTTTGTCTTACAGCTCTCATATCAAAAAAGTACATTACTTTAGAAGACATCAACCAGTCGATTTGTCATTTTCCCTTCAAGTGGAATGATAAAACAAATAAGCCTCATGTCTTGCCACAGAATCTGCAAAACAGGAAAACTATTGGTGGGAATGCCCATGAAAATTGGGCTTTGATTAGAATGCTGCCTTTATTGATTGGGACCAAAATTTCACAAGATGAACCAGTGTGGCTACTGTTATTGGATTTAAAACAGATTGTTGAACTTGTTGTGTCTCCTAAGCATAATGAGTCTTCCATTGCGTTTCTGGAGAGCAAAATTTCCGATCACAGACACAGATACATGGAGTTGTTTCCCAACAACAGACTTCTACCAAAGCACCATTATTTGGAACACTATCCTTCTCTAATTAGATGTTTCGGCCCCCTGATAGGACTTTGGACAATGAGGTTTGAGGCAAAGCACAGTTTTTTCAAAAAAATCATCAAACATACTAGTTGCTTTAAAAATGTCCCCCTGTCTCTCGCAATGAAACACCAATTTATGATTGGTTTTCACTTGTCACAGCAGACCATTGATAAACCAGAACTGGAAGTTGCCGATGTCTCCATTGTTCCCCGTGCTGTGTTCAGTGATGTGATGCTTCAGGCCTTTGAGGAAAAGTTTCCTGGATTTTCTGAAATCCAACTCACAAAAAATGTTAGTGTAAAGGGGATTAACTACAGGATCGGTATGATAGTTCCACATGGATCTGAATGTGGCCTCCCTGAATTTGGAGAAATCTTCCAGATAGGCATCATACATCACACAGTTTGTCTGGTCTTAAAACGTCTACATGGGTGGTACAACGAACATTATGGATCATTTGAGTTGACCCCATCTCCAACACAAGACCTTGCTGCTGTTCAAGTTTCTGATCTAACAGACATGTATCCCTTAACATCTTATTTAGTAAACTGTGTCCGTATGGTGACCTTGAAAAGGACAATTTGTTTATAAGATTACTTCAGTCTTGCCAGCCTTCAACCAAGTTCCAGCCTGCTAGACTTCAACTGCAGAGTTCCAGTCTCCAACCTGCCAGACTCTACGTCAGCTTGTGAGAACCTGCTATTTTTCGTGGGTAGGTAATCTTTCCATAACTTTTGATCTGTAATATTTGTGGTTAAAGTAAGTGGGGAGAAGCAAAAAGACTGCCGCATCAAAATAAGCACATAACGCAAGGATCATGTATACAAACAACAAGGACAGATTGTGGCTTTTAAACTTATAATTGCATCTCATGTTATAGTTTTAATGAGCATATGAGTTTGGAGCCCAGTCTGTTTGTAATTTTTTGCCTTTGTAGTTATGGAAACTATTTTAACAAAACCACAGGAAAGATTTGAACGAAGACTCTTTTTAATTTTTAATTTTTAATTTTAAATTATTATTTATTGAATGCAATAAGCGCCCATATAATTGCCATCATTACCGGTCACTGACCGACTGGCTTCATTTCATTTTTTCACACATTTAAAAAAAATGAAATTTTCCTAGAAATTGCCTTTTCAATTTCCAAAACTTATCCAGGTTTTTCATGAGCATACGAACTCTGATCAAAAAACTGCTTTCGCAATGTTTTTTGTGAGGAATTGACATAAAACAATAAAATGCTCAAG
>NW_023418856.1:0-544 GCF_002922805.2 Oryzias melastigma
AAGAAAAGGAAAAGAAATAAGAAGAAAAGAAAAGAAAAAGTGGAATACAAGTACACAATTTTTGTAAAAATTGTGACTAAGTTTTGTTGTCTGGATATAAAATTGCTCAAAAATATATATATTAGATCAACATCTTAATATATGGATAATGAGTCAGGTAATTAAAGAGTTTATTGAATTAAAAAAAAAGCTTTTGCAATATTTTGATAGGAACGCAGTGGCACAATGTTATTAACAAGGATCACAAAGTTTATCAATCATATCGGAATTGGAAACCTTTTGAAAGCATTAAGCAAAATATTTTTGGATGTCATTTTTTTACAAATATGTCTGAGTCATTTAAAGATTTGTCAAATAAACTGAAAACAGTTTCATGGTAAAAACTGAAAAAGTACTTTTTTAGTCCGTGAAAACACAAACGATCAGTGCCCGCTGAGCAATTAAAAAACTTTTTTTTTACAAATGTATTCTGCTGAATCTAATCAAATAAGCAACAGTTTCTTCTTCAGTAAAACCAAATAAGACTAATTTTGCACACAGATGT
>NW_023418856.1:1475-4046 GCF_002922805.2 Oryzias melastigma
TACTTTAGTCCAACAGTTCAGGTCTGACATGCAGTAAACTGACCTAAATATATGCTGTTCTGCTTCGCCTGCTCTGTCTGTCATTGGAATTCTTTTGATAAAAAGTAGAAAACAAGAGACGATAACTGTAGGAGCTTATGGGGTGGGGTGAAGGGTACACGGAGGGCACGAGGCTGCTGCAACAAACCAGAAGGTATGAGGGCACCAAAAGGACACAACGAGAAAACCTCCCAATACAGTCATTACCCACCCAGGGCTATTCCTCTCTGGCCCATTAGCTGCTGGCGGCCGTGACCAATTGGGTTTTGTTGCTCCTAGCAGGGTCATCCAGTGGTGGTCTGGGCCTTTTCTATAATGGACGCTCACTCAGCCATCCTCACACAAAAAAACTCAGCAGAAAGAAAAAAAAATCCCTCTCCTCACCCTCTCTGTCTAAAAGGAGCCAGTCAGGCAGGAAAGAGAAAGAGTGAAAAGTGATCATGAAAGGAGATTTGTCGCGAGACGCGCAGGGAAGTGATCGTTTAGCCACACGTGGATTCAAGGGACTCCGTGGAGGTGGGTCTTGTCAACCCTCTAGACTCACATGCCAGTTCCACATGAAACTGTTCTGAGCCTGAAAGGAAGACGTGGAGGATAAACTTATAACTTCAACAACTGGAGACACGTCAGTGTATGATCCCTCAACTTTGGTGGTAAAACGATGCAACAACATAAAGAAAGCTACAAGAAACTCATCTAAGAGTCTTTTTGTTGGCTCACCCCTCCACCAAATGAATCAATCAAAGGGCCAGGAATGTAAATGCATACAGGTTTCTATTCTATAACGCAATAATTTGCATACATAAATGCATATTCTATATAAAACAAGGTATGCGTGCCAATCGGTGTGGGGGGGTGGTTTCTGTCCAGTCCCAGACGGAACAAAAGGCCAGTTAGCCACCTAGCGTGCTGCTAATTCTCCATGTCAAATACAATAGCCGCAATTATATGGTAATCAGTGTTGGTGCCTCACACCTTTTTGCTGCTTTCTGCCAGTGAGTGTCTGGCTGAGCTTTTCCTGAGGGAGACAGTTAGTCACGGTTTATTATTGACCTTTTAGACATCTGTCTTACTGCCAGAGAGAAACCAGTCAGCTCGCTGGGAGGAAAAAGGAGGAAACTAAAAACCAAGTCAGTCACTTAATGAAACCATCAAAACAGGATGTAAATATATATTTGATCACTTATTATTACTGTGGCATGCTTACTCTGAGTGATTTGTTGGTGTGATTTGCACTTAAGAAGTGCTTATTTCTAACTTGTATTATTTTGACAAAATATATATTTTACAGAGATTAAAATATTGAAAGTTATTGAAGGTCTAAATTGATTTATTCTGGAAAAATATTCCTGCCTTTTTATTTCAGCAACCTTCAAAACGTTCAGCTCATTCAGGACTTTACTGCTCGTACTTTTGGTATTCATACATTTTATAGCTTTTGAAATTTTTAGCAAAATATGCCCCAGTAGGAAATAAATGAGACATTTTTCAAATTCTTCAAAAACTTTGTGTCAGGACTGTGAACTTTAGTTTGAGTTTTTGATAGTAGTTTGGATTTTTGGTCATGGTATGTTTGATTTTTGGTCTAGTTCTGTTTGATTTTTGGTCATGTTCTGTTTGAAAAGACCCTCAGTCACACCAGTTTTCAGGTTCATATGGTGCTTTCACAACGAACATGATTCATGCGACAAATTTGCGTGTCCTGCCCCTCTTTTGCTGCTTGCCGCCTGTAAAAAAATGTGGGAGGAGCTACCAGCTCTGTCTGTCTATCTCACGTAGAATGAATCGAAGACACACACGATGTCGAGGAATAAGGTTTATTTACGGTGAAGAGTTCTACAAAAACATCGGTAATCATGTCTCCATGTTTGGGTTTAAATTATTATTTTTAAAAGATTTTCCCGGTACAGAGGGCTGTGTCTGTATGACAGCCGCTTCCGCTGTGTTTCTGTGTCTCTGTGGCTGAGCTTGAAGTCTCTCTTACTAGTCTTAATCTGAAAGGGAAAATAAAACTAGGAGACCTTTTTCCTTTTATTAATGTCTCGATGAGGCCCGAGCCGGCAGCCTCTGCACCCCGCAGTGTTTTTCTCTCTGTTAGCATATGAAGCGAGCGGGAGCAAAGGCTGCCGATCTCTCCAGAGTGTATCCCGCCTTCGCCCCAAAGTAGCCGGATGAGCTCTGAGAACCGGCGGGTAAAACGGGTAAATAAAAAAGATGAAAGTTCAGGACAAAAACACTGCTGATCAAGTCACTAAGACAAGATCGAGGCAAGAAGGCCAAAGTCCCATAGACTTCCATTGAGAAATAGACAGTTATTTCTCACTCATTTTATATGTCAGAATAACAATTCTTGCTATGATGGTTCCATCTTTCTAATATTATTTTTTTTAATATATTTTGTCTTTATTGCTAGTTATTCAAGTTATAAACTGACCAATCAGAGGCCTCAGTGAAAGTATGTGACTCCCACTGGCCCTGCCTCAAATGTTTGATTGACAGATTCTTCCAATCCTCTTTCAGTAGGAGGGGTGT
>NW_023418857.1:0-1781 GCF_002922805.2 Oryzias melastigma
CCTCCCCTTCTCCCTATTGCATGTTTGTATGAGGAAGGGGATATGTGGGGATATGTGGGTCTGTGGGTTTTTTCTGTTTCTAGCAGGAAACTTATTTCTGCTTCTGCTGCTTTTCGGGATATTTACACAAAGTATTTCATTGTTAGTATTAGTAATAAAGTTAATCTTAATTTGAGAACTGGAGCTGCTCTCTAAAGACTTCCACAAACTGAAAATAACCGACTTTCTGCAGCCTAATTAAAATATTTACATATTCATGACAGTTAGCCAGTAATTAGACACAAGATGTGTTTTTATTAAGATAAAACAGAGGAAATCTGCAGATGTTTGAGTTGACGTTCAGCTGGAGCTTCTGCAGGACTGAAGGAAACTTTTCTGTAGTTTGAGCAGAAAAGCTTCAGAAAAGATCAGAAAGTTCCTGCATGTTAGAACGAGGTTCACTTCTATGAATCTGAGGGCTTCAGATACATCATCATAATGAAGGAAAACAAACGTTTTCAGCAGAAAACAAATGAAAGCTGAAAGATTTTGATGGAAGACTTGAAGTCCAAACAGTTTCATCTGAGTGAAGCAAAAACCAGCTAAAGTCAAGCAAAATAAAACTACACAAAACTGTAAAGGTGGTTAAGAAATTCAAAATTATGCAAAAAAAAGCTAAATTAGCTAAAGTGTGTCAACACAAATAAATGTTTTACAGTGTTTTAAGATAAGGAGTTAAGAGCTCAAATGTGATAGAAAACTAAGTAATAGATTACAGAGAGGAACGTTAGCATTGATGCTCTGATCTGGTACGTTTACATCTATGACTCTGAATTATCAAACATGGCCTCTAATAAAAAAAAATCAAATCTAAACTATTCTAAACTTGTTCTTTAGATACAAATCATGTAAAAATCAAACTTCAGCATCGCTGATGTTGGAGCTGAAACGGAGGAATTCCACACAAACGTGTTCAATTCAACAATAAAGTTATTTAAAACATGTCAAAAAATACAAACTAGACTAAAACAGAATCATGTCTATTTGCTTCTACTTTTATTAACACCATTCTGTAAAAACTTAAGGAGGATTTTCAGGAGCTGAGTAATCCTGAACTAAAGAAAAGATGCTTAAATTAAAAATCTAAATATTTAAACTAAAGGAAAAACTCGCAGAATCGGAACCAAAAAGTGACAAATGAAAAAGGTCATGAAATTAGAAGATAAAACATCAGCTGTGAGGTTCAGACATTTAAAGACACAATTTCATGATGGATTTCTATCTTTAGTTTTTTTTTACAAAACGTTTGACTGTGTTAAACCTTGAAGAGTTTGTTAAAGTTTTAACTCATCTCAGATGAACCTTCACCCTGAGAAATGTGAGACCCTGAGCTTTGACTGGCAGGCTCTTCTTCAGGCTCTTGGACTGACTCTCTGGACTGGACTGTGTCAAAGTCAAGGCCCGGGGGTTGAGTTTGACCCCCCTGTGGGGGTGAGTTCGACCCCCCTGTGGGGTGAGTTTGACCCCCCTGTGGAGTGAGTTTGACCCCCCTGTGGAGTTGAGTTTGACCCACCTGTGGGTTGTGTTTGACCCCCCTGTGGGGTGAGTTTGACCCCCCTATGGGAGTGAGTTTGACCCCCCTGTGGGGGTGAGTTCGACCCCCCTGTGGGGTTGTGTTTGACCCTCCTGTGGGGTGAGTTTGACCCCCCCTGTGGGGGTGAGTTTGACCCCCCTATGGGAGTGAGTTTGACCCCCCTGTGGGGGTGAGTTCGACCCCCCTGTGGGGTTGTGTTTGACCCTCC
>NW_023418857.1:2073-4045 GCF_002922805.2 Oryzias melastigma
GAGACCCTGAGCTTTGACTGGCAGGCTCTTCTTCAGGCTCTTGGACTGACTCTCTGGACTGGACTGTGTCAAAGTCAAGGCCCGGGGGGTGAGTTTGACCCCCCTGTGGGGGTGAGTTTGACCCCCCTATGGGAGTGAGTTCGACCCCCCTGTGGGGTTGAGTTTGACCCACCTGTGGGTTGTGTTTGACCCCCCTATGGGAGTGAGTTCGACCCCCCTGTGGAGGTGAGTTTGACCCCCCTGTGGGGGTGAGTTTGACCCCCCTGTGGGGGTGAGTTTGACCCCCCTGTGGGGGTGAGTTTGACCCCCCTGTTCTGGAGGAGTCCTGTCTTCTTTACCACAAATCCTCTCTGTAAACGCTGCTCTGATCGGATGGTCTGACTGCGTTTAAAGACATCTTTGCTCTGCAGTACGAGCCGGTAATGAGCGTGCACGTGTGGCGTGGCGCTCTGATAGCAGCAGCGGCGCCGTGAGAGACGTGGAGCGGCCCGTCTTCTCTTCTAATCAAAACAACCCTTTCATCCCATTCTGATGTGACGCTGACGTGCACATCTGTACCAGTTCTGACAGGCTGAGCTGCTGCTTAAGCTCTCTGTGTTATGATGGGATGTATGGGGGGGGGTCCTCCGCCTCCTCTTTGCGTCTCCAGAAGCTGCTCTCCTGCAGCCTGGCGCCCGGCGAGGACGCTTGATGAGCTCGGCAGACGCAGACAGATATTTTGGAGGAATATATTAGCAGCTCGGCTCTTTGGGGCGCGGCCAAGACTTCTGGGAAGAAATCCAACACCTTTTTTATGCCATATTGGATCTCCTGTAATTCGAGGTTAATTGAATCAAATATCTATAGTGCGTCTCGGATGCAAAACAACAGTTTTTAAAGCAAAAGACATTTGGAGGAAAAGCAGAAGTCAGCAAAACGGTCCAGTTCTGAGAGGAAAGAAACGTTTCTCTGGACTTCATTAGGATGGATTCTTCCTAATCACAATGTATTGATTTTAACTTTTTATTTGGATGTCAGAGATCTATTGAGAGCAAACCCTCTCTGCTGTACAACATCATCATTTTAGTTTGGGCCTTGCTCAAGGGCAACACTCTATCAAGGTGGGACACTCAGATTTGATGGCACAGCCCCAGTGGGCAGACCTGGTAAAAATAGGACCACAACAAAAACGGACCTGCTTTATGAAACAAGGAAAACAAAGAAACAGTCCTGAAAGGGCAAAAAGAATGAGTGTGCTAGTTCAAACAAAAGACAAAACAAAAGGAATTGGAACCTCAGCCAAACATCAAATCATTCATGGAGGAGACTGCTGACCCGAACATGTCGACCGTCAGAGTCAGCAGCTCCTGACCAAAACTACCTGCAGGAAAAGAAATACACAAAGCCTGCAAACTGAGACTACCGAGGTCCAACCCAAACTAAAATAACAAAACCCAACAGTGGAAGACTACTGAGGACAAAGAGAGTCAAAGAGAACAAAACAAAGCTAACAAAACCCAGCCATCTCCTCAGCCTGATCCTCTGCTCCCTTCCTGCCTCGCTGAGGCCTAATCGGTCTTAATTAGCCAGCAGGTGCTAATTAAGGCACATTGGCCACACCTGCCAGGTGAGCAGAAGGACTGGATGGAAAAAGGTTCAGCAGGAGCAGGACGGAACAACGATGCAGAGACTTGACCCGGTGACCCTCCAGCAGGAGATCCCAGTCACTGAACTCTGGGTCACCTCTGTCCCAACGTGTGACCTTTCATGTACAGACGTAATAAAGTACGTCAGGACTGCAGACCCAGCAGCTAGACAGGTGGACAGATGGATACCTTTATTTGTCTCAGGTACGATGAAGCTAAAGCTAGAACAGCTAGAATCGCTGAAACAGACCCAAACCTGAAGCTGTCGCCTGTTTCTCGTTTAGTTTGGAGATTAGAGCAACAAGCTGTAATCAAGCAGGAAAGATCATCTGTGTTTGTTGGAATTA
>NW_023418858.1:0-2918 GCF_002922805.2 Oryzias melastigma
TAATTAGTCCCTCTCAGTGTCACATATAAATGTTAGCTTACCATATGTTTAGGTTCCCATTTATTACGTATAACTTTTCACATATTGCTTTTGGCTGATTGTTTTTTCAGTTTTTCTTTTTTTAAGTGTTGAGAGTTTCCATTACGTCTGTTCACAGATCATTATAACAGGAAGTACCTGCTGGCTCAAAGAAGTCCAAATCCTATAGACTTCTATATAGAAATAAATAGCCATTACTCAGTCATTCCATTTGTGCAATTAACTATTCTTCATTTGGTACCTTTTTCTCAACTTGGTCTGGATAATACAAGTTTTTTTTTCTTTTGATATTTTTTCTTTATTGCAAATTGTTCAAGCTATAAACTGACTAATCAGATGCCTCGGAAAAGAATGTGGCTCCCGCCTCAAAAGTATTTGATTGGCATCTTTTAGTGGTAGTTAACGGTGAGAATGGTTGCCACAGAAATGATGACTCGGACCGACTCGACTGCTCACTGACGATGTCTGGTTCCAACATGTCTGGGGCTGCACTTCGACAAGATGGTGAATGAATTTGCTTAATTTATTTGAAGAAGGACGAAAGCCGTATTTTATGGGTGACATCACACACACTCAGTCCAGTTCTTTTACAGTCATCACAACCTCAAATTTCTGACTGAACTCAAGTATCCATCCATTCATCCATCTCCTTGGGTTGTTGAAGCCTATCCCAGACAATATTGGGCAAAGTTTTATTGCCACCAAAAATAAAATTAATTTTACAAGATTTAAAGTCATAAATTTACACATTTTTGTTCTAGTAAATTTACAACTTTTTTTCTTGTAAATTTATGCGTTTTAAAGTTGTAAATTTACGACTTTATTCTTCATTTATGACTTTTTAAAACATTTAAATTTACTAGGAAAAAGTTGCCTCTGACTTTTAAAGTCAGAACTATACAACTATATTCTTCTAATTTAACAGTTCCAATTTTTTTCCTTGTAAATTTGCAACTTTAAAGTCGTGATTCCCCCCCCAAAATTGGGGGGATTATAAAATGTCGATAATAATCTGTCGCACACACTAGAGAGTTTATTTCGGGACCAGCTGAAAAAAAATATTCTTTTTTTTTTTTTTTGTAAAATGTCAATAAAAATGTCTAATACTAAAAATACTGATATTTTTTGTTAAGCTGTTTTGTTGTTTAAAAAAAACACAACATACATAACTAAAGCTACAAGACTTCGATAAGTAAAGGTGTTTTTGTCAAACATTTTTCATGTATGGATTTTTTTTAAGTGTCTTCATGGAGCAACGTGTCTGGATTTTCTGTCTCAGTTGTAAAGAACTAAAGCTAAATCTGGAATACTAACCTTGATTTCAAATTTTTTTACAGATATAATAATTAACATTACGATAAATGAAATAAATGAATCAGAGTTTTAATAAACCATACTTTGCTTTTAGTTTTTTACTCTTCAGGGATAGCAAGAAGAATTACATCATAGAAATGAGGATCACATAGATCTAAATGGATTTATTTTAGAAAAGGTCCTTTTGTGACATTAAGAGCAGGGTCATGTACAAGGATTTTTAAAATGATAAAGCCGGTTGAATTTTTTACTAAAGATTTTGTATTTTTAAATGCTAGTTAGCTAGTATTAACAGTTCGTAACAACCTTGCATGACAAACATTTTACTTTTTAGGTTTATTCCTGCTTTTTCATTTCTTTTAAATCTACACAACTGAGTAAACACTGGATCATTTCACATATCTGTAGATTCATGTCGGTTTCTCAGATACTTTTTTTAATCCATAAAATGTAAGGAATCTTTTTTTGAAGTTTCCCTCCTACCACGAGGCCTTCCAGCATCATCTTTTTCTGTGGGTGGATGGAGGTCATGAGGATCCACAGCTGCACAGACAGCAGCTGAGCTTAATGGCTTCAAAAGGCTTTTGTAAAAGCTCCTATTGTTTCTTCCATTAATCACAGCATCGTTAAAACATACATAATCCATTTTAGTCACTTTTGTATCCATAGTTTTAATAAACAAACTGCAGAACTATAGAAGTTAAGTGCAAATGAAAATGCTAATACAAAACAAATCCCATTTCTCCACGTTCTGATTCAGAATAAGGTTAATAATGGAGAAAAATGGTTTCTACGTGGTTTGTTTCCCTAAATTAGGCTGAGAAATGTTTGCAAATGTGCTGTTAAATGCTCATTTCTGCAGATTTCAAGAATGTGTTGCAACAACAGCAGCTTATAAAGGAAACATGCGACCAACAAAAGAGCCGTCACTTATAAAAATCCCCTCAAGAGGGTAATTCATTACGGAGTGTGGCAAAACATGTTATGTGTCCCCAGTCAGCTGTGACTAAAATATGGAGCAAATACTAACACGGAAAAATAGGAACATAAAGGAGAAAAATTGTAAGGAGACCAAAACAGAGTGTACAATATCAGAACAGAAGCTTCAGTGTACTTTATAGATGATACTAATATTACATTTGACACCAAAATTATTTGTGTTGATGAATTATTTAATAGGTCAACCACCGAAAAATGATACTTGTAAAAGGCCCAATAACACCCATTTACCACGACGGGAGACACTGTGATTAATAAGACACTTTTTGTTCACTTTTCATTTTTGACCAAGAACAAACACATTTTCTGACATGGATTAAATTTAATAAACCATAGAAAGGTAAAAATGGACTGATGAAGGCAAAAATAATTAATAATATTTTGTTCTATGTTATAAAAATGAGCAACTTGATCAAAAATGGAAATTAAGTTATAAGTACATGATTTTACTTGGTGGCCATTTTATCTTGGTATGTGTAGTTACAAGAGACATATGTACTTTAGTGACAGTTGACATATTTTAATAGTCATTCACACCGCCCTCAGCAACCCATGTTCAAGCAGCC
>NW_023418858.1:3065-4041 GCF_002922805.2 Oryzias melastigma
GTGTTCTATATTTGCAAATTTAGCAAGTATCGATGTATCCTAGTTTTTCGCTAAGAGTTCTGGGAAATTTCTAGTGCACTCGAGATTGTAGATTCAAATAGCACTACAAAATGGAGAACACACTATATAGCGAGAAGGGAAGGAATTTGGACACGTTTGTATACATTAATTGAAATGCCTTTCGTGGTTCTGTGCTCAAACTCTCACATTGACATGCATCATGACATCTTTTCTATGACTGTTTTCGGGCTATATAAGCAAAATGCACGGCTATTGAACCCTGTTAAAATTAAACTTGATGGAACCTTTACCAATCAGAGACTGGGGTATGGTAGTGACGCATGGATGGTGTCCCTTTTCATGAATCCCTTCTGTTAGTAGGAAAACAGACATTTTGATTTAAGGGGCAAATAGAAAACATACTTGGCTTTAAAATACCTTTAAGTCATTATGAGAAAAAAAAAAAAAAAAAAAAAATCTCGACTTTTTAACTGATTTGAATCGTATGGCGTGGTGCTGGCAGTGCAGGCTCCTCCTGACATCAGCTTGTGAGGACCTGCTCGTTTTTGTGGGTATGGGAGGAGCTGGTGCTCAGAGTGCAGGTTTTTAGAGGATTACTCAGAAATATGAGGACGGTTCAAAATACCACTTTGTTTTTTTTGTTTTTTTATAGTGTAGAAGGAACAGTATAATACACTTAAAAGCCAGGGATTGGCAACTCCAGACCTCGAGGGATGCAGTGTCTCCATGATTCCCAATCCTAACTCATGAATGATTACCTGGTTCAGGTGCGTCCAGCCAATTAGAGCAAGCAAGAGCAGGTTATGTTGGAAAACATGCAGGAATCCGGCCCCCAAAGTCTGGAGTTGCCTGTCCCTGGTATAGGTCCTTCAATGGTCCATTTTAAAAAAATGTTCATTTAAAACTCAACACTTTAAGGCGCAGCAAGTCAGTCTAAAGAGTCTGAGAGAACTCC
>NW_023418859.1:0-4026 GCF_002922805.2 Oryzias melastigma
AAAAAAAAAAAAAAAAGAAAAAAAAAACTGTTACTAGAAGCAACTTCTGATCAGACTTCAAGCTGAATTGACTCTACAGAGTAAAGTGGGACAACAAGCTGAAATAAAAACTAAAAAGATTTCATGTTTATGCTGAATAGAAATAAAATCAGACCTTTTCTGTTCTGAGTTAGTTTTGAAATCTCCCCCAGGGAGACGGTGACAGTCTTCTGCAGTAACAGGAAATGAGGATCAGGTTATTTGTTTTTATGACATAATAACAGAAATGCTACCATGGAAATATGAATACAGAGATTTCATGGAATCACCTTGGTTTATCTTATATCCAACAGCAGTCCTGTACTGAAGGACCAGATTGTTTTCACAATTCTTCTTTCTTACATGTTTTATTGACCTGTAACCTCGCAAGAGGCAGCCATCTTAAATAAAATCCATCCAAAATCCATCACCAAGATTGATATTTGGTGAGAACCCATCGAGAATCAATCACAGGATTAAATATCGCGATATATCACAATATCAATATTTTACCACACCCCTAATATGAATGTGGGCGTGGATGGCAAAAAGCCTCTGTTGCTAAGGAAATCCAAAAGTTTACTTTAATGCGATCCATCTAAAAATTACATAGACGTGTTCGTCACCCCCTGGCGACCAAAACATATAATGGTTGCTATGGAGACAAAACCAACAGAAAAGCTGCTATTCTGAAAAGAGTGTTTTTTATGGGGCTTGTCCCATGTAACTCTGACAGAAGGGGGGGGAGACAAAGTAGCAACTAGGGCTGGGTTGATTAATAGATTTGAATCAATTTAAGCTTAATAGATCAATAATCGATTCATAAGAATATAGATCGATTTAGCACATAAAGCTAAAGTTTGCTAGCTTGATGCTAATGTTTAAAGGAATTTCACATAGGACGGCTAATGCTAACGCTCGGTCGACTTAAAAATACATTGCTGACTAAATGAACATCTTTATAAACTCACAGGTGTGAATTTTCCAAACTCTTTTAAGGAAATATTTTTAAAGTAACCATTTGTGGTCTAAGACACAGTTTTTTACACATACTTTCTTTTTCTGAAATAAGGTGCACTGATATAGTACTGCATTATTTTACAAATACATTTTACAGTATGTGAACTGTATCAGATTAATATGAATATATTCTAAGAACATATCGTAGATCATTAATCTATTTCTAAATAAATGTGTATATATATGTAAACTCAAAATTGAATTGAGAGGATTGAAAGAATAGAAAAAAAATCCAAATTCAATCAATCCAGGATCTTTTGAATTGAATCGTTTCTGGAAATTATAATTGATACCCAGCCCTGAGACAGTGAGGGCGGTTCAAAAGGGGGAGGTGGGGGTGGCCTTAATTTACTACTGAAGATGTGTCACTGGTTCTCCGAGAGGTTGAGAACCAGTGACACATCTTTAATTCACTTAATTAAATTTTTTCACCAGTTAACCAGAGGTTAAATGTAAACAGGTTTACAAAAAATTTAACTCAATCCCTGAGATTGGAAAGAAAGAATCCAGCTTCCCACCGCTGTAGAATAAAGTTCTGACTGGCTCACTTCTCCTCAATCAGATGACTTCCTGCAGACAATTCTTCAGTTGAACATCTGACCAGGTGAAAGCGTACCACTTCAAACTACAACCGTTTACGGAAGTCTTTCTCAAGCTGTGCTGCGTTCAAGTGCAGCCTCACTGTAGGGCCAAAAATAACCCCACAGTTCATCCTGAATGTACGATTGTGTTTTTTTCTGAGCATCAAATCAAATCTGTGTGTCAAGCTGTTTAGAAAAAGAATGAATTGAAGTGCTGAAAGCACAAAAACAGCCAGAGAGAACATCTATGTTGTTTTAACTTCTACAAAGTGAACCAAACGAAAGCGATCGGCTTCCACCAGCTGTCCAGGAACAGCCTGCTGCAGCAGATCTGTTTGGTTCCATGAATGCATCCTTCAAAGCCACAGAGAGAAGTGGAGTGTGTGCTGTTACCTCACACCGCCGTCAGCTCAGATCCATTTTGTTAATCCACTCTGGCGTTTGGGTTTGCGAGCGCCTGTGGGAGGGGGGTATGACAGAGCAGTCCGCTCCGTGTTTGTGTGAAGGCATGCCAGAGTATTTTTGGGTCCCGCTTAAATGCAGCTTGCATGAATCACAACTTCCCACATAGTATGTGAGAAAGTTGAGGGGGGGCTGACTCATATTGCCGTCTTATATGGCAGCGGGCTGCACATGTGACAGAAGCAGAGGTTATCTATAGACGGGCAGAGCTGCTGCGTCTGGCTCGGACAGTGACTTTCTGTGGCTAAGAGCGACCCATTTAGGTTTGAGTCTGACACCGAGTCAGCACTGTACATGTGAGACCACACTACTGCACGACACAGTCAGGCTTCGTCTGCACCTCTTCCTGTGCAAACTGCACCTTAAAAGAGGGAGTCTGGGGTGCTGGGAGAGGAAAAAGCTGCTCTGTAGCTCCGTGATGGTGCAGCCTGACGGGCGGATGAACCGGAGACAGAGTTCAGAGAGCTGACGCTCGCAGGAAAGAGGCGAGTGGAAAGAGTCGACACACAGACATCACCCACGCCAGAGCCTGCAAAAGCCACATCTGTACGCATGCATGTGCACCCGTGTGGGTGTGCATGTAATTAGCATGCATGTGGGCAGGAGCGTGCACGCCTGCTGTTCACACGTTCATCTCCACAGGTTTTTAGGAATGCATACAAGAACTGGTCTGAGAGACACACAACCATCCAGAGGTGACGCACAAACAAACAGCACTTTCCACTCTGACTGTGTGGAAGCCTCGACTGAGGAATTACTGCAGAACATCCTCAGAGCAAAACTTTCACGTTTGAACTTTCTCTATTTATGAACTCGATGTTCAATCTCCATCAATATTTTACTGGATCCAATCTATTCTAAGAACATTCAGCAGTGAGCGGCCGAGCAGGTCTTTATGACGTGGAGGTTAGATCAGGGGTCTCAAACTGGTGGCCATTTGCAGCTCTCAAGTTGATATTTTGCAGCCCCTGCCTTAATATGAAAGTTCAATGTCTACTGAGCAGTATCTTCTGCATGTCCACGCTTCTTTGATGATAGCTTTGTATTTGCTTTTTGATGTTTCAGCTTTAGGCTTAAAACTTTGCATTTGCTATTATCGCTGGATCTGGTCGTCAGTAAAGTCATTAGCAACAGTAGCTAGCATCGTTAGCTCCTGTCGTTTCACAGGACACGTAGAAGATATTGCTTAGTAGTATATAAACATGAACAAATGATCAATAAACTTAATCAGTAGACATAGACAATGGACCAAAGACATAGATAGTGAACCAAAGACATAGACAATACACCAAAGACATAGACAATGGACCAAAGACATAGACGATGGACCAAAGACATAGACAATGGACCAAAGACATAGATAGTGAACCAAAGACATAGACAATACACCAAAGACATAGACAATGGACCAAAGACAGACCATTGACCAAAGACATAGACAATGGACCAAAGACATTGACAATGGACCAAAGACACAATGGACCAAAGACACAATGGACCAAAGACAGACCATTGACCAAAGACATAGACAATGGACCACAGACATAGACAATAGATCAAAGACACAATGGACCAAAGACAGACCGTGGACCAAAGACAGACAATGGACCAAAGACATAGACCGTGGACCAAAGACATAGACAATGGACCAAAGACAGACAATGGACCAAAGACACAATGGACCAAAGACAGACAATGGACCAAATACATAGACAATGGATCAAAGACACAATGGACCAAAGACAGACCGTGGACCAAAGACAGACAATGGACCAAAGACAGACAATGGACCAAAGACACAATGGACCAAAGACATAGACAATGGACCAAAGACACAATGGACCAAAGACAGACAATGGACCAAAGACATAGACAATGGATCAAAGACACAATGGACCAAAGACAGACAATGGACCAAAGACAGACCGTGGACCAAAGACAGACA
>NW_023418860.1:0-4026 GCF_002922805.2 Oryzias melastigma
AGTACATCAACAACTCATTTAAGTCACTTTTTTAGACCTTAAGAAGAAACACCATCAACCAAATATTTTTTTTTATTTTGCCAGAAAACACAAAGAAATTTTTTTTGTGATAAACATTTTAATTTGTCAGAAAAAAAATGTTTTTGAACAAATTAGAAACAAGAATAATTACTAAAAGCAATTTGCAGTAATTTGCAAAGTAATTCGCATTTTGTCCTGTAAACTAAATACCATGCCAGTGAACCATAACACAATTATGACTTGAATAATGAAACTTAAATATAAATTTAAAAAAGCCTGTTTGAATATCTAGTGAGATCAGAGTTAAAGTACTAACTAAGTAAATCAACATTTGCCTTTATCTAGTCACCGTTTCTGGACTTCTGACAATTGTCACATAAAATATGTTTTCATATCTAAATAGTCTTTTCCTAAGAGAAAACTGTTCAAGGAACTTACTGTCCATGTTGGAAAGAAATATGAGCAGAAAATGCAGACGTCTTTTTGCTGGATCTTTTCTTCTCCTCTCCCGCTCTGTCTGTCTCCTAACCTCGCTACTTCTGTAACCTGTCAGACTTGTTTTTTTGAACAGGTGTGACAGCAGCTAACAACTTCCACTGTTATTGATGAAGCACCAGCTCAGTTACCCTTTATTTTACAGATAAAAATGGTCACCTGTCACATGAAGTCAAAATTTTTCTTTTCAGGGTTTTCTTTTTCTTTCATTTATACTTATTGCAGTAAAAAATACAGTTAAAGCAGTTCGACATTTTATGTATTTAAAATTAATGAATGGTTTCCTCTATCACTGTGTTGGCTCTGGGGAAAAGGGTCTTTGGTAAATACAGAAAATTGCTCTTTTTATCATTTCCAACTTACAGTGGAAAACTAAGTGATTGCAAATCATTGGAAGCAGGGTGAAGGTTGCTACAGTGCACATAACTAGCTTACATAAAATAAATGTATTTTTTTTGTAGTCAACAACAAAATATAAATCCAGCTTATGTTTTCGCCAAGAAACTGTCACAGAAATATGCCTTTAAAACATTGTTATGCACTATGATTTGTTCTGTAATCAGCCTTGACGTTTCTGACAATGGCTGTTGGATCTGTGATGAAAATATCTTACTTAAGAAGATGCTGTGCATTGTTGTGGGATTATAAAAGCTCATGAATCTTACTGCATTCATAGCTGGGTGGTGTCGTGTAACAAAACTGGAACTGACAGATCTGATTAAAGGGCTTGACANATATATATATATATATATATATATAATATTTTGTATTTTCTTTCCTTTGATATCTGTATATTTGCACATATAAACATGCACTGTTTTGCACGCACATGTATTCATTATTCAGAGTTTAAACTGTATGTAACGCACACCACAAAGATGTAAGTCGATACAGAGAGTAATTTTGTCATCAAAACATTAATATTATTTTTACCGCATTAAACTTCATTAGCATCCCATTAAAATTCAGAATTCAAACTCTTTCATGAGTTTCAAGAGTCAGAATGTGGAAGTCTCTGCTATGGCTGCGTAAAGAAAGCATTTTGAAAAGGAAGATTTGACAACAAACTAATTCAAGGAGGATAGGGAGAAGTTTATTTTCAGTTATATAAAACAAAAAATTGATTGAAAAGCTTTCCGCAATAGTCTATCCAAGAAATGCATATTATCAGATCTGTGCAATAAACCGCAGTTTTTGTTAATCTATTTAATAAATTACAATTATTAAAGTACTACAGCGTATAAAATGACCAAAAATATGAGTAATGCAGAGCAGTAGACCACATTTGGCAAGTATTTTCCTCTTTTACTTTTAAACAGATTTTTCATGTTTGTACATTTGAATGACTATGACAATCACTCAAGGCCAAGTTTTGTCTGTCCAACACGCATTTTCATTACTTCCTGCAGACACATGGCTCTCCACCCTTTATATTGCATTGCCTTTGTTTATTTTAGTAATTAGCTATTGTTTATATTCTATGATTGATTTTATTTTTCTGACAATTACCAGCATAAAGCCCATTGAAACAACGGTATTGTTTTATTGGGCTATAAAACTAAAATTGAATTAAATTATTATGCTTGATAATAATTGGTCTTATTTTGTCAGCCATTTCGGAGTCTTCATGACACCACAAACTCAGATTTCACATTAACTCAGTAGCACATGAAAACTGTGGTTTCATTCATTTATTTTTCTCATTTAAAAAGCACCTTCCACCACCAGTCAAGGAGGCCCAAAGTTCTGTACACAAGTAAACACAAGACTACTTTGTGATTTGTCATATTTTATTGAACTTTATTAACTGCATTTAACCCACAAAGAGAAATAAAACAAGGATTGTTACCATATGATTTTACATGTTGATCAAAAATGTAGCAAACAAAAGTCTTCAGCTCAGAATCTATTCATCAACCTTCCAGTTTCATATTTAATGTTCTATATTTGGATAACCATGTACAATGAACAGGTTTAATTACGTTTTCATCAATTATTGACCACACACTTTTTCTTCTGGACCTCAGCTTCTCATAATCCTGAGACGATCATGTCTTCACTCTTGCTTCTCATAACGTTTTTTGTCATCTATTCTAATCCAAGAGACTCCAATGGTTCCCCATCTCTCACAACTTTCATTACTCCACCCAAGAACATCCCCAGTAGTGTTGTTAAGCTAACTGCTGAAGTTCCCTTTATCATCTTTTCAACCACAACTTCTTTAGCCTTTTGTGAGCTTTCATCTGCTGAAAGGTTTGCCTCCTCTTTATCTATTTTTTCCTTCACTGCTTGAAGCATTTTACTGGTATAGTAGCCTCCGTTGTTTGCCTCAGCAATCTTGTCAATGGTGTTAAAGAGCTCCTTTTTTTGAGAACTGTTACTCCTGTATTCTTCTTGGTGGACATTATTCCAGTACTTGTTATCAAAGACGTGGCAGCGGCCGGAACATTTCTCCACCAGTTGATTCAGGTCTTCACTTTTTTTGACGAACTCCTCGATTGTAGTTTCTTCAGGCAGCTGGTCACCATGAGTGAAGAGCACCACTGTGAACTTTAAAGCCTCTTCCGAGAAGTATTGGGTCATTTTTTTCACAACTTCCTTCTCTTGGTCTGTGTACTTCTCCACTTTGAGAACGATGAGGAACACATGAGGACCAGGAGCACACTCAGTGATGCACCTCACAATCTCACGCTTCATCTCCTCTTCAGACCTACCAGTGTCAAAGAAGCCTGGAGTGTCCACAAATATGATCCTTCTTTGATTCAGAGACTTAGACTCTGCTTTACATTTGCTTGTTCCAGAATCTGCACTATGGTTGACTTCAAACAGCTTCTCCTCAAAGATGTTGTTTGCAAGGCTGCTCTTTCCAGCTCCAGTTTTCCCCAAGACCACAATCCTTCTCTCTGGCTCTGCAACAACAATGACACGGTTTGTTTTACAACAACTATCTAATCTGATGAAGGTAGAAAAACCTGGTTGTGTTAAAAAAAAAAAAATTAAATATCGGTGAATTGTTCAAAAGATCATCTATTTTTAAACTTGCAAAATTAAAGTTTTCAATAATCACAAATACAGTAAAAAAATGATGCTCACATTTAAGGTCAAACTGAATCATAACTATATAAAATTGAAAAAATAGCATGTTTTTTTTCTGTAAATTGAGTTATTTTTTTTTTACTTTTTTTCAAATAAGCAGACTTACCGCCCATGTTGGAGGCAAACGGCATTCGGAGCAACTCACACATTGTGGAATTTGTATCTGTGTTTTATGTGAGAGACTCCACCTGCTGAACTGGTTCCTGAGTAATTCTATTTGAAAGAAATCACAGAAGCTCACAGATCTGAACTGCCTCAACTGTGCATCAACATGAACTTCAGATACAGGGTGAAAAAAGCCAGTAGAGTTGGTAGTTGTAATTTTTTTTTACCTGCAAAGTCAGTCACAGGTCCTGGGGCTTATGATGACGCTAGGTTGGGAAGTAAGGAGGGAGAGACTGACCTGTACAGACT
>NW_023418861.1:0-4024 GCF_002922805.2 Oryzias melastigma
ACACAGTTATGATCAAAAACAAAGAGTGACGTTAGAACCTGGGCTAAGCTAACAGCAGCTCACTGACCGCAGGAGAAAACATCACAACAGGAAGAAGTTTGACTTTAATGTCAGACACGCTGGAATGTCTGACTTTAGATCTGTTTACAGGATTATGTGAGAACGGAAGTTTAGGAAACTTTAAACTGGTGAAATAGATCTTCTGCAGCTCCACGGCTCAAAGCTAAAGCTAATGCTAGTGTTAGCATTAGCACAGATTACTACAGCAGATTTCAGCATTCAGTGAAGTTCTTGTAACCTTTATCTAACTTGAACCTTGTTATCGGAGAGAAATAATCCACGACTCGTTTAATATCATATTAAATATTTAATATATATTTGGGGATCAGCTGAGCTGATCTGACTGCAGGATTACTGAGATTTGTAGAGAGGAAGCCAATACAACCAGGTAGGACATTTAGACGATAAATATTGTACACATTTCAGTTACAATTGTTACCTTTTATGATTTATGTAAAATAGCTTTAAACAGCATTCAGATGTCAGCTGTCCTATTCTAAACAACATGAGCCGGAAGGGACTTCCCTTTCCGGCGATGTGCAACCTCACGTGGAAAGAGTCTATTCAGAACAGAAACACAAATCAAACCTCAGAATTCTCCTCTGATTGAAAATCTAAAGTCAGGATTAAAACAAACTGGAGATTCCACAACGCCGTTTCTACAGACTTTCTGTTCCGACAAGCGGCAAAAACAACAAAACGTGAAACTTCCAGACGATTCTGGTGATCTGGAATCTGAATCCAAAGATTCCAATGCAGGGATCTATCGTCTGAACCTGAATACTCAAACGTATGGAGAGAACAGACAAACTTTCATATGCAGTATGTTGTTCCTACAGTTCTTTCGCTTCCTGGCGGGTCATCTTTGCAGACTGAACGCTGTTTTGTTTACAGGGTTCTGTGCTCTGATTGGCTGTTGACTTTGTCAATCAACCTCTGTGTTGTGTCTCCAAATCTACACCATCTTTGGTTGTGGTCAGATCTTTGTTGTTATTCTCTAATCCTCAACCGTTTTTCTTTGACGGTTTGAACTTTGGCAAAAGTGTGAAAATGTTCACGTCTGAGAGAAAAGTCTAGAGAACGTGAAGTGAGTTTTACAGCCTTCAAACATCTAGAGTTCTACTTCAGGCATGCGTCACATGATGTAATCCCTGATTAAATTGAGGGAGCATTGCATGCTGGTTAAAACGCCCCTCTCACCATCCATGGTGGTCTCTCCTCTTAGCTCGGGTCCTCTACCAGAGGTCTGGGAGCTTGAGGGTCCTGCAGTATCTTAGCTGTTCCTGTTCTTTTCTGGACTGAGATGTCTGAGGTCTTTCCAGGATCTGCTGTAGCCACTCCTCCAGTTTGGAGGTAACAGCCCCGAGTGCTCCAATCACCACGGACACCACTGTCACTTTCACCTTCCAAGCTTCCTCCAGTTCCTCTCTGGTACTTCTCCAGTTTCTCATGTTCCTTCTTCTGGATGTTACCATGGCTTGGTGCTGCCACATCCACCACAACGGCTTTCCTCTGTTCTTTATCCACCACCACAATGTCTGGTTCTCCATTACCATCCTGTCCGTCTGGATCTGGAAGTCCCTTACGATCTTTGCTCTCTCATTCTCTACCACTTTCTGAGGTGTTTCCATTTTGACTTTGGGGTTTCCAGTCCACATTCTGAACACGTTTCTGTATATTATTCCAGCTACTGGGTTGTGTTGTTCCATGTTTGCTTTCTCAGCCAGCATCTTCCACCCTGCAGTTCTGTGCTGGATTGTTTCCTCTTTGCACAGCCTACACATTGGGTCTTGTCTGGTGTGGTAGATCTGAGCCTCCATCCCTCTGGTGTTCAGGGCTTGTTCCTGTGCTGCCAGGATCAGAGCTTCTGTGCTGTCCTGCAGGCCAGCCTTCTCTAGCCATTGGTAGGACTTCTTGATATCAGCCACTTCAGTTATGGTGGTACATTCCATGCAGGTGCTTGTCCTCCCATGATGCTCTGTCCTCCAGCATCCTCTGCTTTCCATTTCAACAGACATTCACTGAGCACGCTGTCAGTTATGGCCTTGAGTTTGTCATATTCAAGCATCTTGGCTGTTTCATCCTGGATAGTGGCTTCCACACTCACTTGTCCTCGGTGAGGACCAGTCAAGCGACCTGGCCTGTCGAAACGGTATCAATGATTTTACTATCCTCTTTGATCAAAAGAAAACGCATTCATTTAAAATCCTAAATCATCTGATAAACATGCATATGCAATTAATATTAGTAGAAAGTTACAAAACATTTGCATAAATTCATAATTCATAGTTCCACAACATTACTTCACTGTAAACAGTTTCAACAAACGATTGATACACTGATTAATTTTGACTTAAGCTGGCGGCCACGCTGCCTCAATCACACAACAGAAACAGATTCACCAGTTCTCGCTTCTCTAACCGTGTGGATTTAACTTTCCCGGCTTCTGGTGATGAACGCAAGTCTAATGAAATGAGGATTGATATGTCGCATCTGCAAGTCACGAGCCTACCTGCTGCAGCGGTACACAGCTCAGCTCCCGCACACATGCACTCTTAGTGCCACATGTCACTGCAGGACTAACTGAGTCGGTCCTCAAGTTCAGATACAGTCAGAACACAAACGCTCAGGCAACAATCCAACAGCATCATCCTTGCTCAGCGTCTCAGGAGACACCTATCAGTGGAGTCTGGATTCCTTCATGTCCACTCGTTCATTCACGCAGAGGCTCACCTGTCCTTCACTGAATGCAGCGAGTGCAGCTGTGGTGAGCGTCGACCTCCAGCTCAAAGGTCAGACTTTACGTCACAGCGATCGATGACTTTCTCCTTGATCCTTGTAGTAAATCTCTGGTCTTCCTGTTGAGCCTCTTGAGGAGCCGATGGTTTCTGTTTGTGCTCCTGACGGGCTTCTGTCTTAGACAGTCGGTTGTGTTGTTTTGTGTTTTCATTCACAGAAAATCAGGTCGAAAATCTGAAAGATTGACCATGAGTGACCACAGGAGAGACCCGGGAAGCAGATAAACCGATGGTGTTAAAAACCAATATCCATTAACAGAAATAAACAGCCCAGGCTCTGCTCTCCTCCCAGAGTGCAGGTGAGCGGTTGTTATCTAACCTGGTACCAGGTGTGGCTAATTAATCAATTAACATGTTGAACTACAACGTGAACAAAGAAATGTGAGAGAAACTTTTTTTTGGCTCCACCAATCTATCAATCTGTCCGTTTGTGTATGTAAAGTTTTTGTGGGTACAACCCTCTGAGAAGACACAATCTTCTGAACAATTTAATTCAATTTTATTCCTATAGCCCAATATCACAAAATAATTCCCTCATTTGGCTTCATGACGGTAATTTGACAGAATCAGACGGTCGGTCGTAAAATGGATGAATTTCCTCCAAAGGGATTAATAAAGTATTTTCTATTCTATTCTTCTATTCTAAAATATAAAACAAAAAATAAAAAGCTAAAAACTAAATAAACTGGTTATCCCTGACCTTAGACCCTCCCGGTGAGGAAAAACTCCTAAAAAAAACAGATTCTGGAGAAAAGCAGAAACCTCAGAGATGTCCACATGAGGGAGAGATCCTCTCCCAGGACGGACAGGAGATTCACCAGGACTGATTTAACTTGTCTAACTACAACTACATGTTTGAATAGAGTTCATCCAGATAGGACTGGAGGACAGGTGGGGGCGTGGCCAACAGCCAAGATGAGCCGGAGCACAGATGATCCACCCGGGATCTGAAATGTCTCCCACTCTTCCCGGAGGAGAGTGAGAAAGAGGAACAACACGTGAATCTCACTGCCCCAAACAGCATCACAGAGAACATAAATAATAAAAAACAGGGTAGAAGTGAATGAGAAGAGATCTCCAGAGCTGATGTGGATTAAGAGCAATACATTAATTATCCAATGATCACTAGCTAGCCTGGCAGAACGCCTGTCCAAAGAGGAATGTTT
>NW_023418862.1:0-608 GCF_002922805.2 Oryzias melastigma
AAAAAAAAAAAAAAAAAAAAAAAAAATCGGAATCAAATTGGTTGTGGAACTTTTGGCAATACCCAGCCCTATCAAATATAACAGAGAAAAATGTTTTTTAGGAATGTTTTTTTGCTTCTCTTGCGGAAAAAAAATAAACAGTTCTCCTGCAAAAATATCTGCTGCACCAAGTTTAGATTGGTTTCATTAAAGTATGAAAATAGATGCAGTCGAGAAAAGACATTTCTTTTTCTAAACTACAAAATTCACCCAAAAAAGATTATTGAAACTTATAAAATGTGGTTAAAAATGCGCTTTTTAAAAGCCACCTGCTAAAATTGAAAGAAAGCTTTTTTACAGGCATTCCAACTGAAAAGGATCAAAAAAGACCAAACAAAATTGAGAGATAAGGGATTTAAAAACAAATGAAAGCCTATAACAAAATCGAAAAGCAAACAAGTGAATTATCAATTACAAGCGAGCGCCCTGCAGAAGAGCTGCAGTAAAAGTGTTCTAGTGGAAAATGCACAAAAAACACAAACAGGGTGAAGCTGAAGTGTTGGGATGGTCAGGTTCAACAGCAGCAGAGCTGTAGTTTGATCCAACAACTCAGGGAAAAAAAAAAAAAA
>NW_023418862.1:618-4022 GCF_002922805.2 Oryzias melastigma
CCCGGCCACAATGACTGCCCACTCATACCTCCTCCACAGGTGTCTGCCGTCTCTGTGTGTGGACTTTTAGCGTGACTCATTCTCTCCCACGTAGCTGAAAGCCCCGGCAGCGTTTGTGGAGATCCCGTCAGCCGCGGCTCGGTACCTGCGCCGCTCCCCAACAAAAGCCTCGTATTCCCGCCCGCTTCTTGCGTTTTAAAAAAAATAAATAAATAAAAAAGCTGGGAGCATTTGGAGGCAACAGATGGCCATTTCATGAACGACATTACGATCAGAGAGCAACACAACATTAGGGCATCGCATTAATTGTGCCACCTTTGTTTTCAGCAAACAGACAAACCAGGAGTATTCAGACAATTAGAGCCGTTGCTGCTGAATTGATGATGTGATGTGCAGTTAAGTATTTTGATCCACCGCTTAATTAAAACTAATGATCTCATTTTGTAGGCAATAAGAACAAAAGCAATAACAGTGCAGCCACACATTACATAAACACTGCATCTCTCTGGTGAAAAAGCACTTTCATTTCGGAAACGGCGCCGAAGCTCTTTAATCAGCTTTCAAAAGCCTCAGGTTTGCGAGTTGCGCTGTGAGCGAGCGCCGCAGACGACTTATCAGGTGGAGGAGCCGTTTCTGCAACCTCAGCGGTGCGCCTCGCTTCCGTCGTAGCACCTTCCGCGAAAATATTTTTAGCCGGGACGAACCCACGTGCAAACAGCAACCCATCACCCCGGCCGTGTCGGGGTGGTGCCCCAACCCTCCCCACCCCCCCTGAGCATCACACGGCCTTTTCAAGAACGCAGAAGGAGCGTGAAAACAAACCCTCCGGAGCACCCAGCAGGCTGGCGGCCGCCCAGCAAAGTGTTGGAAAAACCAAGTGGACGGCAGCCAAACGATGGCAAATTCTCTCCTCAGTTGGCCGGGCTCCCTGCACTGCTAAACCCAGAGACTGGGGTCTTTGATTTACAAAGATCCATACACTCACAGCACCAGTGAAAAGTTGTAGAAAGTGTTTCTCCATGTGATAAAAAAAGCCAGACTAAAAAAGTGACTTTAGTGGTTTGGAATAAGACGTGATAATAGATGGAAAATCCCTTCATTTCATCACTGTGGGGCTTTGCAGCCATGTTAGCAGCTTGTTTGTGGGATGGCAAAGCTGCTCTGTTTGCAAGTTGCCTCACCAAAGAGTAAAAACTCTCCCATTAGACTTAGAATGGCTCTTTGTCCTGATGCTAACACCGAACCCTCAAACTTCAAGAAAATATACAATTTTTTTTCCAATCATGTGTCAAAATTTGGAAGATTTTTAACTTATGACAACAGCATCACATTCAGAAGACATGGAGGAAACCCCAGCAACTTTTTAAGTGATTATAATTAAAAAGTGAGTTGATTGGTTGAGCGATAGGCGTCACAACTTATAGTCATTACCAATTAAAAAGATGTTTATTGAGTTTTTAACATGTCTGTGTGACATATTTCTTATTAAAAAGAACAAATGTAGTAAGAAATCATTTTGTTTTTGCATTTCCAAGTATTTCTCATTTTAAATCAATCAAACCTTCGCAACTTCTTTACGTCACAACAGCTTTGATAATTAGCTAAAAGAGTCTTTAGTAAACTAGAAGGAGAAAGAATCAGAGCTGACATCAGGCTTAAAACCATATGATATGGATATTACTAATATCGCTTGACGTTTTTGTGTAGCAACAGTGAAGATTTATGCTAGCTGGACACAGCCATCATAATCCGGATGTGTGTGTGTGTGTGTGTGTGTGTGTGTGTGTGTGTGTCAGGGGCGGAGCTGCTCAGCTCCAAAAGCCACGCCCCCTAAGAGGAGATTTTTGAAACAAAAACTTATTTATATAGCCCAATATATGATATTGGGCTATATATATAAAATTGAAATCCCTTTTATTTATTTGACAAGAGCCTAAAACAAGAGTGGAAATGTTATTTTATTAAAAATAGTATAAAGATGAGGAAATGTGGAAACAACATGAGTAAGAAAGAAGTTTGAAATAACATGTTTTTCAATGTTGAAATGTAAAAGCTTTTGGTGAGCTTCTTTTCAGACATTTATGCAGGAGTGAACAGGTTGGCTGTTTCGGTTAAGTACTAGTTTAGAAGTATTAAGTCTAGCACTCACTTTGAAATGTGGTTGAAGGTCTTGTGAAGTTTGAGGGCGTTCCTCCACGACTCAATTTATGTGGTGTTTTCTACTCTAAATAGAAATCCAGCAGAATATGACATAAAAAAAAAGAATCTAACATGAATTAATGGAGTTTCAAAAAATAAGCAGAATGACATTCATGAGAACAAAAAGATTAAAATCTAAGAAAAACATCGAAAGAGTGAAATTGCCCAATTATCTTAAAGAAAACTGTCATTTTAAGAAAGGTGTTTTGAAATCATATTTTAATTGAAGACACTTTATGACAAATGATCTGTTATTGAGTTAAAATAGTTACTAAAAAAGTGAAAAACAAGCAATTTGCTTTAAAAAAAATGTAAGTAATACATCATTAAAACAAATTTTTCACTAATGCAATGAAAAAAATCAAACTGATCCATTTTTAGTTTTCATCAAATTAACAATTTGGGTTGATGGTTAGCTCAACTCAAAAATATAATTTGATTATAACTCATATTTTTAAATGTTTTAAATTACAGTGTTTTAGTTAATTAATCCAACGTTTCACTTTTTTACAGTGTGCAAACTGGTATTCCAAAAAAAAAAATATGATTTACAATTCAAACTCATTCTTTCTTTTGAACATAATTCATGAAAAATTAACCAGTTTCTCTGCAAATCCACAAGAAATAAAAAGGGGCAAAAACAAATTTATCATAATTCATTTCAAACTTTCAGGAAAACAAAGACGTTTTATCATTTCAACTCTATTATTCATCTTATCCCCAAAGCTGAGGGATGAGGAGATTTTCCGCATTGGTTTAAGGGTTTATTTCATGTTTTTTAAAGACCTTGTTTTCCACTACAACAAACGTCATCCTGTTTTTAGCGCCAAACATCCCAGTGGATTAGGAGATGTTGGTTTTTTTTCCCGCGTTTACATCCCTTACCTGAGCTGCAATGACAAACTGTTATGACTGTTTTATCCACCGCT
Organism: Oryzias melastigma; assembly: GCF_002922805.2. Lineage (NCBI taxonomy): Eukaryota > Metazoa > Chordata > Actinopteri > Beloniformes > Adrianichthyidae > Oryzias > Oryzias melastigma. The sequence continues at coordinate 3,747 of NW_023418862.1, forward strand.
GTAATTGGTCTCTGGCACATTTTAAGGTAATTGCTGTCACACTGGTGTTTTTTCAAGAAAATAACATCACATGCAGCCCGTTCCGCATGCTTGCGTTGTCATCTGATCAACCCTAAAGACTACAACTTTTTTTTGAGAAAACACAGCATTTGGCAGGTTGTGAAACATGATAGAGTTTGAGCGTTGGCCTGTGGTTCTTCAGTGGTTCGGGTACCAGTTTATTACAGACAATGGCAGAGGTGGGACCAAGTCATTGTTTTGCAAGTCCGAGTCAAG
>NW_023418863.1:0-1859 GCF_002922805.2 Oryzias melastigma
ATATATATATATATATATATATACAAGGTGAGAGCTCTAGAGAACCTCTTTTTCTCTTGTATTATATGCTAAATTGCCAAAACCAATAAAAAAAATAAAAAAAATGTTTAGATCACTTCCATGACCATGTAAAAAAAAAGTCATCTACCTTAGCATGCAAACTGCTTCTACAAACGTGTGTGGGAGAACAATCCTCCATAGAGAGATCTGTGAATTCCAGAGTGGTTCTTCCATTAGATGCCACTGGACTTTAAAGCATCAGACACATAATATCTGAAGAGACAAATCGTGCTTCTTCATCAGGTAATCTGATGGAGGAGTTTGGGGATGGAGCCGTTCTGCCCCAAGGTGACCAAAAATCAGTAATTAAATAATAAAAAGATGTATTAGAGTGGAAGAAGTTGACCTTCCCAAGCCTAATAGAAAGTATGTCCTGCATGTTGATGGTTAATTTGACTGTTTACAAAGGACCACGACTGAGTTTGTTTTTCTGCTTTTTTTTCACAAAGTCTGACTGGTGTCAGAAAAGGAGACAGAACCTGAAAGCAGGTTTCTCACACCAAACGTGTGAAAGTTCACAACCCTTTGGCGTCATTCTTTTCTTTTTTTTCTGTGAATTTCCTTCAGCACACTTGTTTTCTTTTTTTTTGTTTTTGCTTTTGTCCTTTGAGGTGTTAGTGTTATGGAGAACTAAACGTTAACACTGCATTGGAAGACCTTAACTGAAGAAGAAGGATGCTGTGACTTCAAAGTATCTGGCATCAAAATAGCAGAATCTACCATTTCATATCTCTTATTTTATTTTTATTTTTTTTACAGACATAACATTTTAAGAAAACAGTTTTTATTTTGTAATTGACTTCTTTAGTTGTTCAAAAAGATGAACTGATGAGAAATGTTAGGTGACCTGGTATTTGTTCTCTTCCATAGATGTGTCTTTGGCTGAAATTATAGTCTCAATTTTGGGAGAGTGTGTTTTAGAAAAAAAATATTAATTGAATTGTATTCTCTACTTTCTGTGATCTGTTAATCCGCAGGTTAAGTTGAGCAGTAACATAAACAACATAAAAACATGAACATCTCTGTTGTTTCTGATCATTTGACCATAGATCCTGAAAATGTTCTGCACAGTTTTTCCATTTTTTCAACTACAAAAAAACATAGTTTTACTGTGACAATGGAAACCTTCACCGATGATTTATTTTGAAGAATTGTTTACTTGTGGTGACAGTGGCGCACCATATTGACTTTTTTAGTTTATAAACTTAAAATCCCGAAACATTCTGAATTTCAGAATGCATCATAAATGCATCACTCCCGAAATATAGTCTATTATATTTATAAAGATCACAAGTCAGCGATCTTGGACATCATCACAAGATCACAAGTATCCAAGTACTCGGATACTCATCATAGCCATATAAGTTTTTGATAGTGATATAATAATTTGGGTTATAGCAAATTTGGAACATGTCTCGGGTAATTTTTTGTTCAATCATAATAATTACTGTTTTTATTTTCTTGTGATGACAGAAATCACCACTGTGAGTCATCTCTGTCATGTTATATTTATGTAATATTTAGTTTTTTGGCCTCAAATCTCTCCAATGTTGCAGTGGAAAACCTGGTTTCTGGCATAGTTATATCTAGCTCAATATGAAAATCACATGTCATTTTACCAGAATCTTTTTTTCTCTCATTCTGGTGTTTGTGTTAAGTTTTTTACCTGTTTTATATTAACTTTAAATGTGTTGTAGCATTTCTCAACATGTTGCGGCTGACAGGATTTTTTTGGGGGGGTTCTACGGCTTCGTCTTACCATCCAAAAACATGCTAATGGGTTAATCGGTGACTCTAAA
>NW_023418863.1:2002-4021 GCF_002922805.2 Oryzias melastigma
TAAAAAAAAAAAAAAAAATGGCAGTGGCTTTAACCAAATAGGCAAATGATGCAAACTTATTTGAACTTGTTTTTTTATTATTATTAGGTTGGATTGAACTTGAATGTTGTCAAACATAATATCATATTTACTTATGCTTTATTTGATGGTGTGGTCTGTCGTGTAATCAGCCAAAAACAAGACTTTTGTGTAAGTTTTGTTCAGATTCTTGTAACTTAGAAAAACCTCTTTTATTTATTTTTTACCCTGAGTTTCTAAATTATTTTCATTTTCACATCTGGTAATGTTTCATTATAGTCTGATTAATATTTCATTTTGTATTTGTGTATATGAGTAGGAAAAGAGATGATAAATTGTGCTAATCTGAAGTTAAGTAGCACTTTGATTCCGACTTGGTTCTGCTAAGAAAAAAAAAAATCTGCTCTTGCTGTTTTTGGCTTCCACTTCCTCCTCTTATTTTGCCCTTGCACACCTGGCCGTGTTGCAATAACCCCCCAGACTTAGATGCAGCTGAGTGTTACACTGAATGCAAGCAGATGGAATTGATCTGCCTGTTTCACCTTAACAACATGTCCCTGCTGAACACCATCTGCCAAACTATCTCTGCCAGGTCTGCATTAGAGCAGGACAGAAACATGTGTCTGAACTGCTGACTCCAAGAGCAAAATCTATCATTTATGCCAGCCGTGAATTTATGACATCAACATCAAAATCCTATTTTTTTCTGTTTGAGGAGGCACTTTTGCACGAATTAAAGTTCTAAATGATCTGTTTGTGCATAAACACGTATTTTGACAAAGTGGTGTATTTTATTGATTTCGTCCTCCTAACTTTAGCACAAGTTTATTTAACTGCCTTTAAAGTAGGAATTCAGCCTCTGTGAGTCTTATCCTTATGATAAGTATCTAATCACATAATATATAGTATTTTATCCGACGTGTAACAACTCACTTGAGAGACTGGCACTTACCAAATATCCTACCCATGTTCTGTGCCAGTACATGACAAATGTTCAGAATGCACACATTGCAGCTCTGACTAACGACTTTATGACTAAGTATTAGTCAAGTAAAGAAGACAACACATTTATCTATTTTAAGAAATTTATCAAGTCTTAATAAAGCTCCTCTTTCTAAAAGACTCTTTTGAAAAATATATATTTTTGAGGGTGTTTTTTCATTTTTGAACTTGGAACAGTTTTTTTCCTGAACCTGCTTCCATGCACCCACAAAATTCATATTTTTTTGAGACAGAGGAGAAGCATTTGTGGCCTGCAGGGGAAGACCTAATGAAAAAGAAAGTTCTCTGATTATGCTTCTCTTCTTTCTCCGACTCTACAGTCTATTGAGCTAAATGACACGAGTGACAGTAAATAGTAGTTCACTGTTTGACATAAAGATCCAATTTCCCTCACATAAACATGTCATCTTGTTAAACAGGATAACAGTCCAACTAGTTTTGTCTCATGAAGCATGAGTGAGTGAGACGAGTTTCAATGAGAGCAACATGATAATAAGCCTATTGTAACATAAATCAGTTGTAATGTGTGTCCAATCTATTAACTAATGTTTTTTTTTTCCACAATTCATAAAGATACTAACCATTTCAAAATTGTATCTTAACAATAAATATATTTAATTAAGTGCCTTGTATTTTTTCTAGGGTAAAAACTCCAGGAATTTTCAATCCAAATTAGATCTCTTATCATCTCTTGTCAATTCGAATGATCTATAATCAAATAGTTTATGCCATGTCTACAAATGTCTATAAAATCATTTCTAACAGTAGTCTAATTCAACCATTTTTGCTTTCAATGTTGCACATCTTTACTAATATGTTTTATGTTAAAACGTTCATGTGTTCTAGGAAGGTTAGCTCCGCCTACATATTTAAACTTGTAGGAGGACCTTGTTTGCCTTCAGTAGCTGTGTTTCCATTACACTTTTGCACAAAACTTTATCGAAATTTCTAGTATTTCGATAAAACACTGTTTCGAAAAAACAGCGTTTCCATTAAACC
>NW_023418864.1:0-2173 GCF_002922805.2 Oryzias melastigma
AGAGTAAGAATGCTTGAATGTGCATGAAGGCAGAGATGCAGACATACGCTTAACACCCACAAAGATGCTCTATAGGTACATTTGCTTTCAGAAGTAGTGCTGTTCCACCTATTCAGGCCTTATTTACTGTTGAACAAACTGATAAATGCACCCTAAACAGGGGTTGTCCTTTGGGCTTACAAAGGAAAGCAACTTGCTCAATTAAGGGACATTTCTACATATATTTATCCCACTAATGTGGAAGATGTAGCATCATAGCAGTTTTCAGGTAATTTATATGCCTATTTGTTACAAACACTTGCCGGATGAAACATTTTACTTTTTCTTTGGCTATTTTTTTTAACTCCACATTTTTTAGCCATTTGCAATAGTTGTTTATACATTCATTTGAATGATGTAGGATAGCTAGAATGCAAATGCTGTGGCTAACATTATAAGGAGTAAATTCATGTTTAAATTCTCTCACTACTCCCTAACCTCTAAAGGACTATTGCTTTGTCCAAATTCTTTCACTACTCTCTCTCTCTCTCTCTCTCTATGTATATATCTATATATATATATATAGATATATATATAGATATATAGATGCATTTGGCATTTTGAAGAGCTGTCCGAATCTACAATTCCGACATTGAGTGCCCTACTCTCAGCGAAAAGCCAGTTAGCATTAATGCTAACTAGATTTGAGAACATGGGCCACTCCCTTTAATAACCCATCTACGTTTTCATCATCAGAACACAATGGATTCATAAAATATATCATAAAATGCTTGTATTGTTTAGGTTTTCACTTCGTAATATCGGTGATGTCATATTCCCAGTAAAAAAAACAAAAAATAAAATGTAGTGATTAGAGCTGTCAGGCGATTAAAATTTTTAATTGCGATTAATCGCAGTTTGTCCTGAGTTAACTCGCGATTAATCGCAAATTGATATGTGGCCTTTTTTAAGGAAAAAATGTGGAATTTAACACTATAACACTTTAACAATTTAACAGTTCTTCATTAATTATAAAAACAAGAATGGCAAAATTAATAGTTTTCATCAGAAATACTTTATTTTGTAACATTGTATTGATATAAACTCTCTTAACAATAAAAGGCTATAACATAAAATGACTAACAAAAGCCCAAGTACAAGTGAAGGGCATTTTAAATTCAAAACTTCAATCAACGTTCAGTAAAATAAAATAAAAAACATCAAAAATAAAATTTCCATAACACTTTTATGTTCATTTTTTTTTGTCAGAACCAAATCTTTTCCTCCTCTGCTGAACTACAGTAATAAATGAAATAGAGATTTATCATTTCAAATTAACTTTTGTTTATTAAAACATTAAAGACTGAGAAAAGCGGGATACACTGTGGATAGTTTGACAGTCTGTTACTGCCGCCGCGTTCTCTGGCTGCAGCTCGATGCAGCGATGTGTCCAGCGGAGCTCACGCCATGAATATGCCGGCTGACAGAGAGCTATCCTGGGGTTGGATCACGTTTAAACCTCCAGAACATTTAAAACGTCCCCCGGTGCGCTTGCTGTTCGGAACGTCTGGGTAGTGCAGCTCTCGAGACGCGGCACCGGACGCGAGCTGGTACCACCAGACGTGGTATTGGAGCACGCGAACCGGAGCCGCATTAGAGTGCAAGAGCTCTCCAGGTCCTAGCGCCGGCCGGTTTTACCTCGCAGCTTGGTGGTTGGAGACCCGCCCGTGATCTAGTGAGAGCAGCCGGTGAGTTAAAGGGCGGGACGCCCGCACGCGCGGTATGGAAAGGCACGTATGAGAAAATCCGCGATTAATGCATAAAAAAAATTGTCGGGGTCAAGCACATGTCAGATTAATGCGTTTTTAATGCGACAAATCTGACAGCCCTAGTAGTGATCATGGGGTCCAAATTGGCTTTAAAATCTAGGGCACTAGATAGTCTCGGACTATATAGTTTTTTAGTATTAAGGGATTAGGGTGTGAGTTTGGACATAGCCTATACAGTATTTCCCCACTCATTCATATTTCTTTATTCACAGTTTCACACATATGCAGATTTTTTTTTCTTCAGTCCCTTGACTATTCAGTCCCTTGACTATTCAAGCATAAACTCAGAGAAATCAAACCACTTGTATGAAACGTTTGCATCCGAAGAAGGTTCTGCGCTGCTGGGGTGTATCTCCACACAGCAG
>NW_023418864.1:3053-4019 GCF_002922805.2 Oryzias melastigma
CAAAAGAAAAGTTATCTCCACATTAAAAATGCAGGTGGCATTTTTCGCTTCTTTCTTAAAGAACAGTTCCATTGAAAATTCAGGGATTTTCTTCATCTATTTTATTTTAGTAAAAGAAATTCTGTACTAAAACTTGAAATGAATAGAAGAAGGAAAATAAACACTGCTAATGACTAACAACAAGCACCAAATGTCCCCCTGCAGTAACGCCTCAGTCACACTACGTGTCAGAATACTGTATTACACATTTACAAGAGTGACACGAAGCCGTTTAAAAGAACAATTGTCCAGTCGTGCAGAAGCTGGCTTTCTGTGGTGTTTGTGTTGTCATTCAGGGCAGCAATGGCCAAGAAATGCTCATTCAATTTAGCGTTTAAACTTCATGCAGGGGCATACGTCCAAGGACCGTCTGCTCAGGAATCTTTTCAGCATTCTAAAAGTATCCATTAGTGGCAGAGAGTATAGGGATAAACCATCAAAAATGTTGAAAAGTTCCCCGCCCCCTTGATATCAAATTAATATCAAAGGGGTGGATTGGGGGTGTGGTTTGATGGGGCAGGACTTCCAGTAAAATTTTGATTGGTTAAAATAAGGGACTTGTCAACATTTTTGATGGAAGGTGTATCCCTATTCTCTCTAACAACACAAGCAGATGGGTAATATTAGCCGGACAGCGGGAAAAAAGGAGCAAACGGATTTCCTGGTGGAAAACGTGAGTGATGAATTAGAAGAATTGGGTTGAACATGGAGTATTGAGCAAAGACGAAAAGGTGTGCGTGTTTTCAGTAAAATGATTTGCATGAAAGTGAAGAGGGTTTTTGAAACAAAGATTGATGATGCTTATCAGAACGTAATTCAATGTTCTCATCATTTCAATAAATCCTGAAATGTTCATCTGCTGGTGTTGTCAGCGTTTCTTGACCGAATTTCACCGGAAAATATACCTGTTAGCCATCACCATTCTGT
>NW_023418865.1:0-1365 GCF_002922805.2 Oryzias melastigma
AAACCGGCCCCGCTGGTTTTCCTGGCTTTACTTTCCTTCTGTCACTGCTGCATTATTTTACTGATAAAACGCTTTTATGAAGGACTTTTGGAGAAAAAATGCAATGGAGAGGGTATCATTGTGTTAGATTAGTGGTCCTTTGACTGCTTTGTCGAAGGGTCTCTGTGATTCATAGATTGGGGATCATAACATTAAAGTTGGAGAGGTGTTCATACCCCTGATGGGGTTTTCATTGGGGTTGGAAGGGGGCCTTGCACTGGACTCAGGTTCTGCACTGGTTTTAGGATTGTGACCCTGCTCCCTCTCTTGTTCCAGTGGTGGTCTCCCTCTGTGGCTGGTAACTAGTCGTGGAGGTGGAGGTCAAGGACTTCTACTATTCTGTGTTATGGGTCCTGGGGCAGGTTGAACGGTGGTGCAGTTGTTAGCAAAACGGTCATGGTTTGAATCCCAGCTGGGATCTCTTAGTGGGGAGCTTGAATGTTCTCTCCATGCATGCATGGGTTTTGACTCCAGCTTCCTCCAACAGTACAAAAAACATGCTTCACAGGTTAAATAATGACACCCCCTACCTACCTACCTACCCATCTATCTATCTTCTGCTGCTCGCCCGGGATCGGGTAACGATGGCAACAAAGATGCCCAGACTTCTCTCTCCCTGGCCATTTCCTCCAGCTCCTCTGTGGAGACCCAGAGGTGTTCCCAGACCAGCCGAGAGATGTAGTCTCTGCAGTGTGTCCAGGGTTTTCCCCTGGCCTCCAGCCAGTGGGACGTGCCTGAAACACCTAATTAGGGAGGCGTCCAAGAGGCATCAGGGCCAGATCCCAGAGTCACCTCAACTGGATTCTCTCAATTTGAAGTAGAAGTGGCTCTACTCCGAACTCTCTCCGGGTGACTGAGCTTGTCACTCTCTCTCTGAGGGAGTGCCCAGCCACCCCATGGAGTGTATTTCTTTTGGTCATGGCCGAGAGCTCCTGACCATGGGTGAGTACTGGAACCTTGATTGACCAGTAAATTGAGAGGTTTGCTTTCTGGCTCAGCTCCTTCTTCACCACAACTGACTGGTACAGCGACCACTTGCTTTCTGGCTCAGCTCCTTCTTCACCACAACTGACTGGTACAGCGACCACATAACGACGGACACTGCTCCAATCCGCCAGTCAGTCTCACACTCCACTCTTCCCTCGATCATGAGCAAGACCCCAAGATATTCAAACTCCTCCACCTGGGGAAGGAGCTCTCCACCCACTGTGAGAGGGCAAACTACCTTCCCATCCAGCAGCCCTGTGACTGAACATGTTTTGAAGATAATAGACAGATGGTTCCAGGGTCCGTGGTTGTCTCACTAATGACCTCTCTTCAAAGGTG
>NW_023418865.1:2692-4018 GCF_002922805.2 Oryzias melastigma
GATTGGAGCCAGCTCCTTGCAATGTCCACACCATGGAGCATCTGCACACACAAACACACACTGTGAGGTGGTGGTGGTGGTGGAAGAGGACATCCTACCCACAAAACACTGTGTCAACATGAATGTTATGGTTTGTCACTGATAGCTACAGAGAATCTAACAAGAACTGGTGACTAATATGAGAAAGTGGACAAACATTCATTAAGAGTCAGTTAGTATCCCCTAGTGGTCAATAACCATATTGCATGCAGGACAGCTTCATCTCTTTGTCCCCCGCAGATGACAGTTTTCACCTTTTTGTGCACTTTGATGTATTGCCTTTTTACAAGCATGTTACAGATTTCAAACCTGCTTTTTTTTTTTAAAGTAACAATTTATTGAACACATCTTGAGATATTCCGCGTGTAAAATAAATTAATTTTCATGTTTTTCTGTTCATGATTTACAATTTTTTCGTCTGCAACAAGACATACATTTTCAGTACTTTCTTAAAGACCCACAGCAATAAAAAAATGGGTTTTGGTGTTTTTATCATTTTTCTGATTTTTCTGATAATAGAGGATATTTATTAAAACACTTAAGCTTAAAACTGCATTTCTGAGTATTTATTTATTTGATTCGTTTTGAATCAGGAGCAGAAGAAAAAAATTCAGTTGGTAAAAAAGCCTATTTGTGATGTAGAAAATACGCTGGGTGGGCCACAAGCTCCCTGCTTTGCTCTATTCTGATACATCAACTTGCAGACACATAGATCCATGTACGTTTTTGTTTTCGTCATCTGCACTCTGGTTCAAAACTGTCATGGCTGGATAGCTCCAATATCGTTCACTATTTTTGTTGCACTGCTAATGTTTGGTTGGGGTTGTGAGAGACTATAGGCCAGTGGGAGCACGCATTAACAGACAGCTTTCAGCAATGGGGAGGGGAAGTGATGGGGGCTCACTCCACACCAACATCTAAGAGGTGAATTTCTAACAAACTCCTGCCAAAACTATGTCCGACATAGAAAATGATGCAGGTTTTTTAATTTTAGCTAAAATTGGCATAATCATAATTAAAAGACCACTGGGAACAGTTCTAAAATTGATAAAAACTGATCGGAGTGAGTCCATAACCCATGGGCTGGGGTTTAGTCCAGTCCTCCTGGAGTGGTGTATGAGAACTCTGTCAGAATATATGTATAATTTTAGAGTAATTTAAAATAATCTCATAAATCTAAATAAGTATTTGAACTCCTTGTGGAAAAAAAAAACACAGCAAAATAAATGAAAAATTAGAATGACTTACAAAATTCTACAAAGACGTTTTTGGTCGGGTCCATGGCAA
>NW_023418866.1:0-4014 GCF_002922805.2 Oryzias melastigma
CGGTGATTAGTCGACTATTAAAATAATCGTTTCTGGCAGCCCTATTGCACAGTACCGCAAAGTGTTGGATAGCAACGCAAATTGTTGCATGGTAATGCAAAGTGTTGCACGGTAACGCAAAGTGTTGCATGGTAACGCAAATTGATGCATGGCAACGCAAATTGTTGCATGGCAAGGAAAATTGTTCCATGGCAACACAAATTGTTGCATGGTAACGCAAAGTGTTGCATAGTGCCGTAAATTGTTGGATGGCAACGCAAATTGATGCTTGGCAACGCAAATTGTTCCATGGTAATGCAGAGTGTTGCATGGTAACGCAAAGTGTTGCACAGTACCGCAAAGTGTTGCACCGTACCACGAATTGTTGTACAGTGCCATAAAGTGTTGCATGGCAACGCAAATTGTTGCATGGTAACGCAAAGTGTTGCATAGTGCCGCAAAGTGTTGCGTAATGCATAGCGCCGTAAAGTGTTGCATGGTAACGCAAAGTGTTGCATAGTGCCATAAAGTGTTTCATAGCGACTTTTTTCCCCAACAGAAACATTTGATTTATGGAATGGTAACATTCTACTATGATGAAGTTTTGCATATTATCATTTTTTCCATCAGTGAAGGCAGTTCAGCTAGGCTAAAGTAACTTAGCCATGATATTGAAATTAGTACACAAATGTGCATATACTGGCTATATCTTGCTATTTCTTTCAGATGTTTTCTTTTTTTTTTTGCCCGTACATCAACAAAACCAGCTGTTGTTGGTTTATAGTTTGAATAAAATCCAAGCAAAACCAAAAAATGAATCGATTGTGTCCAATTTGACTAAATTCCATCAATACTAGCCTGAACACGTCTCCTTATCTTAACCTGATTTCCATAAATAAGGCGAAGCCCCTCTTACCTTCAAACTCTTTAAAAGCTCAGTGACAGTGTAATGACACACCTGCCCCACCTCGTCCACGCCTTTGCAAATATTACCTCTTAGATGCTAAATAATACCCCTTTCAGCTCTCAGCCTGACACTGGCACTTTGCTCTAATTTATGATGGTACCTTTTGTCTGTCTTGTGCTTGGCGGTGGTATGCACATTGACCTGCAGAGGCTTGAAGGTAAATTGCACCCAATTCATCCGATGGCCTTAACTCATCTAGACAAGTGCGAGGAGGGACAAACCGGCAAAGTTTCAGGGTTAGGAGGAAAACGGCGCAGAGAAAGGGCGCATTATTTAGCATCGCTGAACATCGACCCGAGTCACGCACAAGCTGCACCCGCGACCTCACCCCCACTTCCACTGTCATGCTCCTGCTCTGAAGTCGAGAAGATCAAACCCTTGTAATCTATTCCCCCCGTGATTGACTATTGTGTTAGCCACAGGACGGGGGGAGGCGAGGAGGAGAGCGGGAGTACATGTGCTGAGAGAGGTGCTTTAACATGACAAAGCCTGTCCCGGGTGATCCTCTCTTTTCTCTTCCGAGCCTCTTCCCTTTTTTCCCTTTTCTCTTGATCCCTTGTTCTCCCTTATTTTCCCTCCCCCTCCCTCTCTTCCCCACTACAGCCCTCTAATGCAAATAACCTGCCCCCTTCATATTTATGACCCCACTTTATCCAGTGTTGAATATGCGCTTAGCCACAGAGAGCATTGAATGCTGCCAGTCACATTGGATTAGCGAGTGTCAATAGGAAGATAACCTCTCTGTTAGTGAGTGGGGAGCAAACACTCCAGCATAAGCATTCATGACCACACTGTGTGTGGCACGCAGCCCATCGCAGGAGAATGGGGTCTTGGTTAATGTGTATAGGTGTAATCTCAGAAGGCAGGCGGGCTCTTGTTTTAATGTTTTCTCCTCCAGCTGACGGTTTGTGCATGTGTTCTCAGAGCTCTGTGTAAATGGAATCAGCTGTCCTAAATCTCAACCACGATGTTTCTGTGCTCACAGCTCAACCCCCTGAGATGATTCTCATCTTTTTACCAGCAGTTTCTTCATGTTATCCGTGTCGCTGTTGGTCTGTTCACACTGGACACATTTGGTTCTCTTAAAGTTTGTTTCCTCTGATAATCTGTAGCTAATTTTCAGTCTGATTACACCCAAGCGGACCCTGGTCTGGCACCAGGAATCGATCTTGTGGTGCAGCGGTAGAGCAGTCGACCTCTGATCGGAATATTGCAGGTTCGATTCCCAAGACACTGAACCCCAAATTGCCTCTGGTGGAGAGTCGGCGCCAGTGTGAATGTGTGAATGGGAATGTGACTACAAAGGACCTATAAAAGTAAACGCCATTTTTCCATTTTTACCATCTTTTGAGGTGGTCTCGATTTGTTTCCAATCAGATTGAGCTCTGGTTTCTTCAATCTGAATGCTCGGAGTGGAACAACTGGACCAAAACGGCCACCGTAGTCGGGCATTATGGGATGTAAACAGAACAGTGGACAAGCATAGAACAACGATGCAACAGCATTAATATGTGGTCGGAGGAATCAAGTCTCATCAGTGTGATACACAATGCTTCTATAAAGCCTCGTTTCCACTGAGCGGTCTGGTACGGTAAGAAGTAGTACGGTCCAGTTAGTTCTATAGAGTGTTTCCACTCAGTCGAGCCTCGCCTCCACTGAGCGTCTTCTTTTTTTTCATGGAACTTGTGTAAACTTTATTTATTCCAGAGGGGCAATTCTATTTTTAAAGTGTAGAGAGTGGCTTCAAAATCCACATGACACAAGAGCTTAGAGAGAAAATAATAATAATAATAATAATAAAAGAAAAACTGTTCAATGCTATACTAGAGGAACCATACAATACTATAATCCTCAATACGAGGGGAGGCCCAATATTGTGTAATAGAGATAATATATGTAAAAAAAACACAAGAGAACATAAAATATCATAGTGTATTGGTGTTAATTAGGTTTCATTGCACTGATTAGCTGGACTGCCCTTGGTACAACGTTGGTCTTCCTCCTCTGTGTTTGACACGCTAGACCGCTAGCATGTCATTGTAGTGCGACGATTAGAAAAGCAACAACTACAGTAGTCATCCAGCAGCTCGTCTTTTTCTACTTCTGGTACATCGTGTTTAAAAGGAATTTAATGTTGTTTGAAAGAATGCTAAGATGAATACCGCCGTAAAGAGGAAAAACGTTATTTTTGCGCTTTTTAGTGTCATATGTCACTTTGTGTCAATCAATAGGTGGCTACAGCAGAACCATTCCGTTCCACTTTTAAAGGGTTAGGCCCTCAAGAGGTAGAGTTCGGTACTGTTTAATGGGTCCATTTTACAATGGAAACGCTCAAAATACCTGAATGTAACGAACCGCTTAGTGGAAATGAGGCTTAAGGCCCAATCCGAGTTCTTCCCTTCCTCCTACCCTTTCATTTAGCCCTTCAAATGGAGAGTTAGGAAGAAATAGTGTCTCATAATTCGGACGTAACTTTCGTTCAGTGACGTCCCCAATAACCGCCAGTGCGCTAGTATTAGCGCGGAGCTGCTAGCGCTCTAATATACATAACAGCGGTTTCTATAACTTTCAGAAGGACATGCTGCAAAAGAAAGTCATAAATGTAAACTTCTGTGGTTCAGAGCGCACCCACGAGAGGAAAAGCACCTCTCAGCGCGGCGTGGTGTACCCTCACGACGGAGGACTTTGTACTCCTCTGGTTGGAGGGTCAGATTTAAAAAAAAAAAAAAAATCTTCTGCACTAAAAATGCCCTTCAAATGGAGGGGAAGGGAGAAGGGAAGGATTCAGATTGGGCCTAAGTGTCAAAAACACTTATTAGCATACCTTCTTAGCCAACGTCTCCTTAGCAACCACCTTGCAGCATTCCTCCGCCGTAACAAAGTAGCAACTAAATAGTATTGGACCTGATCTTGATACGGAAATTCGAAATTGGTCAGCAAAATATAAAGTTTGACAAGGATAGCAGAGCGCAGAACTTCAATTATTCTTTCTCTTGTTGATTTGATCGGACCAAATTAGGCTAACTCCGTCCGGACCAAGGGACTTTTCCATTCTGAAAACCTTCATC
>NW_023418867.1:0-2230 GCF_002922805.2 Oryzias melastigma
CTTACAAGATGTATGAATTATGACAAAAATATGCAGGAATAGTAGGGAATAAAACTGCACTAAAGCGAAGACGCTGCTTTTATCTCTAGAAGAAAAAAACTCATCAACCTCGAGGGGAGGAGTGATGCTGATTTACTCAGTTCCACGTAAATACAGCACATTTTAAATTAAATATTTAAAGTAAAATGCTTAGAATTTCAACATTTTTAATAAAACGTAAATGGAAGAAAATGTTAATAATCTTGACGCTTTGAAAATGAACATTTAAAAAGTTTTCAAAATCATAATCACCATTAATTAAAGTAAAAAAAAATGTGAAAAAAATAACAACAGTTACGCACGTCAGTGCAAAATAAAGTTTTAGTGAGCAAAAAAAGCTTAAAATGGGAGAAAAAAAAATATTTTTTTTTCTTTTACTTTCAAAATTGACATTAACAAAATGAATGTAAAAAGCTTAAAACAGGGTTGCAAGTAAAAGTCTCCCATGACTATATTTTTTTCTATTATAAAATTCTTCCCAGTAGCAATTTAATATGTATTTATCACAAAACCTCTGTCGTTTTTTTTTAAGACATTATTTCTGCGGCGCGGCAGGCATTCTTTGTTGGCATATTAGACTCAGCTAATTTCCCATCATTCCTTTGTTTACACTCCTTCCCACTAGATTATAGCAACTCATAAACCCAAGCTAACATTAGCATAGCAATATATCAAAATATCTATATCTATATATATTATATATCAGAGCCATCCAGCTGTACATGATCCAGACTCCAGTTGTGATGAGGAAAATGAAGACGTTCATGGATCTATTTGTCTGTCAGTGAATCCATCAGAACTGCAGCAGAAAAGGGGAGTTGCTGCATCACAAACCTGAGCTTTTCCTTCATCATTTGAATAAAGAAATACTTAGAAATGCTGCTTTATTCCTATTTTTTTCGTATGTCTTCTATCATGAGAAAAATGCAAGAAGAACATGTTAAAACACCGTTTTCATGAGAGTGGGTCTTTGAAATGAATTATTTTTTGTTTTTTTTAGCGATATGGGGGACCTCCGGTTCCAGCCGATGATGTCTGCAGCCAGGTCCTCTTAGAAAGCGCCTTAAGCCAGACTATGAAAGAAGGATGTGCTGCGGAAAAGGACAGCAAGCATGCGGGAAAACACTCACCTGGGTCCTGTGCAGCTCCTGAGGTGGAGGAGGAGGACAAGTGGGAGCGGGAAAAGTGAGGAGAGAAAAAAATAAAAACACAAAAGGGAAATTAGAGCCCGAAAACCAAATATGAGGCCAATCGCCTCAATTTGTCAGAACAAAGTGAAACATGCAATCAGATTACAAGAGAAGCAAAGTCAAAATGCAAAGAAATTCTTCATGCATCGTCACGTTTTAAATCAAAAACACAAAAACAGCTGATCAAAGGGGGAGAAAGCAGTTTCAACATTCAGATTCTATCAGCTGAAAAATGTTGACACAGTTTCATCAAATCACATTTGATTCCAATGAGTATATATATAACCATTTCAATAAATAACAATTACATTAGATCAGGGGTGTCAAACACAATCGCACAAGGGGCCAAAATAAAAAACACAGTCGCGGGCCGAAGAGGATAAACAGTTATTAAACTCTCTAAAACTACATTTTTTAAACTTTAGAAATGTAACTTTTTAACATAATCATGAAGTAGATATTATATAGCACTACCTGCGATAATGCTAGTTTGAATGCTGTAATCTGAATTATGCTGCTGAAGCTGATAGCTGAAAATGTTGAAGCTGAAAGGCAGCTAAAATATTAGCTAAATGCCAAATTAACCAAAAAAACTTGAGAAAAAACATTAGGTTAGCGAAAACAGCTAGCATGTAGCTGAAAAAAATATCTAGACTTCAAAATAGCTTAAAAAACTGGAAAAGGCCTAAATTAGCCAAAACAGCTATGTTACTGAAATATTAGCAAAATTCCCAAAACAGCCTCAAAAATGAAAAAAAAGTCTAAATTAACCAAAACAGTTAGCATGTAGCTGAACTATAAGCTAAATTTCAAAATAGCCTCAAAAATGAAAAAAGCCTAAATTAGCCAAAACAGCTAACATGTAGCTAAAAAATTAGTTAAATTCCAAAACAGCCTCAAAAACAAAAAGTCTAAATTAGCAAAAACTGCTAGCATGTTGCTGAAATATTAGCCAGATTTCAAAACAACCTCAAAAAGAAAAAAAAACCTTAATCAGCCAA
>NW_023418867.1:2321-4005 GCF_002922805.2 Oryzias melastigma
AAAACTCTCAATATTTTTTCCTCCATAAAAATTTATTTTTTCAAAATTCTACAAGTTAGAAATAAACGCAAGATAACATCGGGCCATTGATAACAATAAAGTAGAATGATCTGGAGGGCCGGATCCGGCCCCCGTGCACTAGATTCAGTCGACTATAGTGGATACACTATAGGAATCCTGTTCTCCATATCTGCCAGCAGCAAATCTAAAGAAACCACAATCTTCTGACTGATTACAGACTCTGCTAGTGCTAGCTTAGCTTTGAGGATATTTGCACATCTCAAAAATACCTTTAGTTCTTACTCTTTACTTTCCATTTGCATGTATGGATTATATTGACCCAAAAGGAGCTGAATAAATACGGTTTAATGGAACAAAGTCATCCCCGGTCTTTCCTCAGATCCTCTACAAAGCCTTTAGACCAGAGAACAAAGAACATTTACTGAACGCAAACGCAAGAACTCCACCCGGGAACAGCTCCGTCATGACAAAAAGGTATTCGTGAAAATCCATCTGAGATTATTGAGACCAAATTTATCGACCATCCAAGAATGTTTGGTGCATAGTGGAAAGAGTTGAGATGTTTTTTCAATGTGAGAGAAACTAACAGAGACATAGAACTAAGAAACAACAAACAAAAATTTGGAAAATCTGGACAGAAGACCTCTAAAACACAAAAAAATGTTGTGCAAAACTTGTACAACATTTATAACTATTCTAGAGTGTCAGACACGTAAGAAACACAGACAGAAGTGAATTTCTACTGGATCCATTATGCATGAAGAAGCACCAAAGTCCAAAACGTAATTTTCCAAACTCTTTTAAGGAAATATTGCTTAAAAGTAACTATTTGTGGTCTAAACACAGTTTTTGGCTCATACTTTCTTCTTCTGGAATAAAGTGCAATACTGTAGCGCAATCGCCATCTAGAGGCCAAACTGAAAAACCCTCCAGGAGAGGCAGAACAATTGTTGGAGCTTCTCCGTTTGAGAATCCATGAAACACTGTGTGATATTAACAATCTCATTATTTCACTAATACATTTTACAGTATGTGAACTGTATCAGATTAGTATGTAAATCTTCAGACCATATATAGATTATAAATGTATTTCTGAACAAATGTGCCTTAATATGTAAGCTCAAAATTCAATTGAATTGAGTGGATTTAAAGAAAAAATAATAATTAGAATTGAATGGATTCGGGCTCCAGGGAATCAAATCGATTCTGTAATTTACTTTTCAATCCCTAAATATCACCTCAAACGATAGGTCTGAGAGCGGTTTCTGGTCCCGCCAGAGTCCACAAGTGAACTCAGAAGGAAAAAGTGTTCTAGATTATCGGGGGAAATTAACTCAAGTTTATTTTAAGCAAAATAAAAGTGTGCAGTTTGAATACATCCTAAAACACTTTTCTTGAGTCTTTGTAGTTTCTTAAGATGCAGTTTGACAAAAGATATTCTGGAGAAGATTTGAAACAATACTTTTTAGCCAGTATTTAAACCTGTGTGAACTCCATCTTTTTAATGTCCTCTGTTCGTTTTCTGGTGTGGCAGCACAGCAGGAAATCTATTTCTTCAACTTTAAATAAAAAAGAATAGTCTAATAGTCTCATTTGCTTGGAGAGATCTGTCCTGTGCGCTGTTAGGTGTCAGGATAGATGGTCCTCCGGTGCTCCGATGGGA
>NW_023418868.1:0-1300 GCF_002922805.2 Oryzias melastigma
GTTTGTTTTTTAAATAATTATGTTAAACAGCAATTCAAAATTGATGGCTGATTTTGATTGTTTAATTTTCAAAAATGTTTTATTTATTGTTATTTTTGTAAGTTTCAAGTGATTTGAGTGAGAATTATGGGTTTGTCCTTCTTTAACTGATGGGTACCAACACTTTTGTATATATTTGTCAATCAATCAAAAAATGAATCCAATTAATCATCCTTTTGGATTGTGATTAATCATGATTAATCGCAATGTTTCACTATTATGACAATATAGAAATAGTAAGAAAAAAATGTCCTTCCTTTTTATTGTCTGAAATGTTTAACTTTATAAAGTGTTAAAATCAGACATCCCAAAACTCTAATTTGTGATCACAAAGACACATCAACAGTAAGATAAGTAGAACTGTAAAGACTTTTATGTCTGCAGTATTACTCTAAAAATACTCCAAGGTATTGACATACAGTCATAAGAAACATTGTGTTTATGTGCTTTAACTTTAAGATGAACTTCTACATGGGCCGGTTGAATACTCAATTCTGATTGGCTGCTGGGTGGGAAGGCACACCTTTAAAGGAAGTTCTAGTCACAAAACCTAAGTGTTCAATCAGAACAAACTAGAAGATCCAGTTACTGTTTGATTACACACTGGAAGGAGTACAACTACTGTACATGATTTAATCCATTAAACGATCCAATCACAGCCCATAAATTTGTCAGTAACAATAGAGAGGTATACAAAAACAATAAACCACTGAACAAAAGGGAATAATAGGTACCACACCAAATTACTCTAAATGAAAACGAGTAGCAAAGAAAAATATAGTACATAACATATGAATGAAATAATGGTAAACACTACTATCAACCCAAACCTCTCCAACTCCACACCATCCATTCATGCCTCAGTTAGATGCTGGAACACAAAATACGGACCATGAAACGTAACATGTACTAGTACGTATACGATAACAAAACTGTTACTGAGGAGGATGATACGTGAGGTGTAATCAAATAACATGAGGTTTGAATACTGAATCTAAACAAATGTAAAAGAATATGGAGGAGTAATAAGCCGCAATGAGTCGTAATTAATAAAAATTATGAAATGACACTAACTCATCTACCAAAGGAAAAGATGAATGAACAGTCAGATTATTGTAAAATGTAACAAAATCATCACCTGACAAAAGGTTCCCACTATTATTTTTGAACAAATTAGCGGGTTGTTGAACGTGTCACACGCCCGGTGTGAACGTAGCATCAGAGAAACTAGAACGATGGTGAATGAAGTGGTTTGTGTGAA
>NW_023418868.1:1335-4002 GCF_002922805.2 Oryzias melastigma
TTTGGAGCGTCAGGTTTTGGGAGTTGATGTGGACGTGGTGAACACAGATGTCACAGATTGTCTCCGTTCACCAGCCTGATGGAGTCTTTGGATCCAAAGGAGAAGATGAAGATCAAGGTTTTAAAAATGTCTTCTGAACTTTTCCAAACAGTTAAACATGAAGATAAAACAGTTGTTACCTGAAAAGGTGATTTTTATGTGGTGAGATCTCGAAGTATAAAGAAAAGGAGTAGTCACATTTAGTGTTAACTAATCACTAAGTCCAAAGAACTACTGTTCTATTTAGGAACGCCAACTACTTTGTACAAGACAGTTTGTTGTAATAAAAAAAAAATAGAGAGCATGTTTTATGTTATTTTTCTTTTTTTTCCATTTTATTTTTTACCAACTTTCAGCCAAATGAACAACCAGCTTTTATTCGATCATTTTTAAAATTACTTTCACCTAATCTTCTTTCAACTACAGTGGTA
Source organism: Oryzias melastigma (assembly GCF_002922805.2). Lineage (NCBI taxonomy): Eukaryota > Metazoa > Chordata > Actinopteri > Beloniformes > Adrianichthyidae > Oryzias > Oryzias melastigma. Next base: position 1,806 of record NW_023418868.1, read on the forward strand.
AAGTTTTAGGTTGACATCTGGAGCTTTTGGGGTTACGTTGTTATTCAGTTATCTGTCTGAAATCCTGGTTATATTTCATTTAGTTTCTTTAAGAATAGCTTATTTGCGAAACTGCTCTTATTTTGAAAGCCAACTTCCGCATCCTGCCGTTTCGCGCCGAAATGGAAACGAGGAAACAGGCGAACGTAGCTCTTATGAAACATCAATTATTTGATTTTAAAAATTACGTTTTTTGTGCCCGTGTGAAGACAGTGATGTAAGTAAACGTCTGTTTGTTCTTTTTAAACATTTTTTTGTGTGTGCAAAAAATATGTTTTAAAAGGAAATGTTAATTTTTAAAACAGGGAGAGTTAGCTTAACTTTGAAGACATTTGGTTTGGGGGGGTCCCTTTTAATAGTATCAAAATTGTACTGAGCCTTTTGAATCCTTATGCTATGTAAAGCTTTATTCAAAAAAGCAGATTAAGATAAAACATATAGATATAATATATATTTGCAATTTGAGTTCCTCTGTATTGTTGCACTAAAATATTTACCTGAACATTGACCTTCAAACAAAAATATAAAAATGTCATCCTAAAAATTACAAATAAAATAACAAAATTATATATATATATATATATATATATATATATATATATATATATATATATATATATATATATATATATATATATATATATATATATTTGACCCCCTTTTTGTTGCTCTGCAGTTTTTGTCCTGGTAAGTCCATTTAAATGTTCATTGAATGTTGAAGTTTCTGCCAACAATCCCAGTTTACTGCTTTGGGGCTCTTTCACCTCCAGTTCTAGACGGTTGCACCTAATTTGACCCTTGTTGTATACTGGGATTCACAGCCAACTAAACTTTCTTGTGCATCTTATCCTGTGGTTTTGATTGGAACGATTTTAATATGAAACATTCTGACACTGAATGATATATAGAAGGCAATATTAAATAGGTACATTTAATTTTAAACCTGCAGTGAGGAAGATATGAACTTGCCATAAATATGGTTAATTTATTTTTTATGAGATCTCCGGTGTTTTATTTTGTATTAGCACCCAACTTCCTTTCCCTGCGCGATCTGCTCTGTTGAATTAATGTCCTGTTCTCAGACGTCTGGCTTAAGTAGAAACAGACTCCTCGACTTATAGCCATAGAGTATTTCTCTGACATATTAACCACATTTAAGCTCATTGAATCAGCGCACGCAATAACTAGTTAGATTAGAACTAACCGGTTGAAGCTGCTTTACTGTCATGTCTCTTCAGATCTCCCCAGTTTCTGTTACGGTCCCACTCTCTCACTCTGAGCTGCAGAGACAGAAGCAGCAGCTTGACTTTGTTTTCTTCTTTTCCGATTTTTAAATGTTTTTTCTTCTTTGTCTGTGCTGCCCTGTTATGTGTTTCCGGTTTTGTACTTGAGATGCAAACTTGCAGATTATTACACATTCATTTTATGTGTTTTGCAGAAAACAATTATGCGTGATTTCCGCAATCCCGCAGTGAAATTCAGGCACTGTATAGCCTTTACTCAAATAATAAGGCCAAACACAAACCAGGAAAGTAGTTGTTTATTGGAAGACAATTCTTAGGAGCAAAATCCATCCAGAAACTTTGAATGAATATGTGACATCATACACAGATTTCCTTTTTTTATACATTTCCAGCTTAGTAAGCCTTCAAACAATCTAGAAAGAGGTCCATCCCTGACAGGATCTCCCTTTTCCTTTAGCAGATCCAAGCCCTGAAAAGTGCATTTGATTGGTTTTGGTGTCTGCAGGATGTATGGCACACAGCAGATGACGGAATAAATGAACTAACCTTTTAGCCCATACGGAGCTCATGCTACACAACGTTTTCAGGAAAACCTTTTTTTAAAAACAAAATATAATCTTAACTTTATCAAGCTTTTATTTGGGAGAAAATGTATATTTTTCTGTTGTCTTTTTTTAAAATTGGTAGGTAGGTGATTTAAAAACATCCATCCAAATGAAAATAAAGCAAATTTATGCTTAGGCATCATTCCATTTTTTAAAATTATAAATATTTACAAAGTCAAAAAAATAAAAACAAAACAGCCCAATAAGAGTGAATTTCAAATGATTATAGATCATAAACTTATTGATGGCATAGATTTGTTTCTTTCATATAACACCTATTCATGGACTCTGATAAATTAAACTTTCTTC
>NW_023418869.1:0-4001 GCF_002922805.2 Oryzias melastigma
CCAGATTCCTGCGGTCTTAATGAAACGTCTCAACGCTCTTCAAAGCGAGCACAAGGACGCGGCGAACAGCTGCCGCTCCAGTACTTTATATAGTGGTGATTGGAGTGACCCATTCAGATCCTCTCTTCCAGAGGGCGTGCATTACTCCGGCGCTGCCCTACCGCCTCCAGCCACCATCCAAACACTCCTCACGCGCTGAGAGCTCTAGAAGCAGGTTAGTGCTGCATCGGGGAGCGCCGTGTTTACCCGGAGAGCTCCAGCCGCATGATGGCGAGGCACTTCAGGCTCTGATGTCATTAAAACCTCTCGCTCTGGCCCACATTGACTCTTTGTTTCTGGAGTGTCTGTGTGGAAACGCTTCGTTCCTGAGGTGTGGCGCTGTGGTTTTACCCACGTTCCCCAGCGTCTCTCCATCTGCAGATTTCCCAGATGGACGCTTCTGTCTGAGAAGATATCCAGAGGAGACTGGAGCGACCTTTCAGAGTGATTGTCCTTCAACCGCTTTCAAGGACGTGTCCTGGAAATACAATATAAAAGGAGGATGTGGAGTTTGGGTGGATCTGCACCATCTGGTCAACACCACAAGCTTTTCTGTGCTGGTGATGGTAGCAACCGGCTAGAACCTCCTGACCCGACCTGGATCTGGGTTCTGGTGTGACGATTGAAGAACTTTGATTTTAGCTGGTAAACGTTCCATGATGATGCATTCTGTAGGTTTAGAGCCACAAACACACATTTAAGCTCGTTTGCATAGACCAGAGCTACATGTGGCTCTTTTATCCTTTTATTGTGGCTCTTTAGCTTAAAAAAACATACAAATGATTGAAAAAATAAAGGATTAGATATTTAAGTGTTGTCCTTCTGATTGAATTATTAGATCTGATGTCAAAAACCTAAAAAAACAGTTGAATTTACTGTTAGAAAGTGTTCTTTATACGGTATGTGCTTTTAATTTATAGTTAGTCAATAAAAGCTTCTATTTTACAATGACTGATAATGAGTCATATGATGATCAAAAACTCAGTTTATTCCAAATGTTTTGAGTTGGTTTCCCTAATAGATTCTATAAAGTTTTGATAGTAAAAGAAAAGAAAAACAGAACAAAATCCTAATGATACAAATATCATCCTTTACTATCTTACATTCATTTATGTGAAGCTGCTACTCAGAGTGGGTTTTATTTTGAAAGGAACTGTGTGTGCTACTGTCAAAAGTAAAAAAAGAGTTACAGCTGTTATATATAATAAAATATAGACACTCTCATAATTAGATTATTGTAATATATAAAAGCTAACATATAAATCAATGTTTAATTGCCAATAAAATCCTAAATATTGTGCATTTTTTAAGGGATAAAGTGGGACTTCGTGACTCTCATCGGCTCATGGATCTTTTAGTGTGAAAGGTTGCAGATCTCTGGTATAAACTCCTCCTTGGGAGTCGTCACTTCTGAACCCGCTGTGACCGTAGCTTCATTACAGTCACATGTGGCTCTTTGAGAAGAGAGAACAGGTAAGTAGTCGGTCACGACTCCTAACCGCGCCAGCTGTGATTCTCCAACAAGCACTTTGAGTCGAAACACATTTAAATTCAAGAGTAGATCTGTGAACACGACCAGAATTCATATTGTTAAACAAATTCAAGGATTTTCAGAGCATCGTTTTGTTAGATCACTGAACAAGCTCTGATGTAACTGTAGTTCATTGGATTTATGAATTTCACCACAAAAGCTCAAATAAACTCTTTTCTTTCTTTAATTTACTACTTGTATCACAATAGTCATCAATACATTTTCTGCTTTGAGATGTTGTGAAGGATGTCTTTTATTTTGAAAGGACTTCATGTCAAAAGTTGCAGTTTCCTATTTTGAAAAAATGACATTTTCTCTTTATTATTATGTTTTATTTATACCAAAAATCCTTATTTCATTCATATTTTATCATAAGAGCAACAATTAAATATTAGTACAAAGTCTTATTTTTCCAAAGCGTGATTTAAGACTTTGTGGCTCCAACTGGATCGTAGTCGAAGAGAAACCGACTCGAATGGCTCTTTAAGGGTCGGAGATGTCGTTTCTATGGCAACCACTCTCAACAAACACCAGTTAGTTTGTTGGAAAACCACTTCCCTAAGAAATCCGTCAACCCAACGTTCAATGTTAAACCACCTGCTAGAACCGAGGCGTCTGATTGGCCAATTTATACCTTAAATAACTGGAACTACACAATAAAGTTATAAGATGTGGTTCTTCTGACCAATAGAATGACTTAGTAAGAGGTATTCAATCCTTAATGAGATTTTGGCTTCTTGGAGCCAGGAGGTACTTCCTGTTTGGAACACAAGTCCAGTTCTATATACAGTCAATGGAGTAATGATGTATTCTGCACTAGCTTTCCTGAGAGTTCATTCATTCCCAAACTGAAGGTGTCAACCTATGAAGTCAAAGTCAAAGCTTTGAGTTTGTCAGAGCCTTCAAACAGAGTATCCATCGTGGTTCAATGATCGAGAACTAAACATTTTGACAAATTCCAGTGTTTTTAGTGTGCCTCATGGTTAAAAAACAGTTAATTATCTCTGTTTCAGTTTTAGAAAGTTAGATTTATGAACTTGTAGCTAAGAAGCACCACAAATGTTTAAAATATATACATATATTGTTATTATTACTGACATTACCTCTGGATTTGCTCAATCGAAATGATCCTATGTGACGCAGGAAGTCCTTTATTTTGAAAAGAAGCCTTGTGAACCTCTGTTCTAAGTTATGAACTGTTTCATATTTGGGAGAAATAACATATTTTCTCTTAGTCTGTTTTATCTATACAAAAATAAATATATATATTTCCTAAAAAAATAACAATACCATAAATACAAACTCTTATTTTGTAAAGAATGTGTGGCTCCTCCTGAGTTGTGGTCAGTGAAAAATGGACCCAAACGGCTCTTTAAGGGTTAAAGGTTGCAGACCCCACGGTCAGGTTAGAGGTGGAACCCACCGTGTTCGTCTCTGTATCCGTTTGGTGTCCCGTCCGTCTGTGTGGAGCTCTGGGTTCAGCTCTTTCACTGTCATGATTTCAATCTTGTTACATTTTTGTCCCAACAGGTGTTACACACCTGGGCGTGTGAAATTTGTTCTTCTCCTTGGAGAGACAGTGAGCAGCAGCAACAGCCTCAGTGGTTAACCCTCTGAATGCTGAGTTTCCTTTTATAGACCCAGCCTAGATGGGACATATTATTTAGTTTTTTCTCATGTTTCCATAGATCTTTTTTCTCTCTTTCTTTGGATCATTAACAACCAAAGAGGAGTTCTCTGCCGTGACCTTTCTCCTGAGCTTCAGTGGCTGTCCTCGCCACCGTAACCCACATCACACACCGGACGATTCCATTACTCCGTGTGAGTCTGCTCCAAGGGGTTTCTGGGACAGCCCCCCCTTCATGTTCTGATAGACTGGAACTCCTGCTCCACATCTCTGTGGAGTCCTTTATATTTAGACTGATTAGGACGGGTAACCCCAGACCGGACCGCCATTATTCAGCTTCTTTTATTAGAATGTCTCTGCGGCGTCTGGTTGGATAAATGCACAGAATTCACTGGGAATGGGAAATATGCCTGGTAACAAGCAGTCGTGGTCTAAAGTAAATGTGAAAGAAAACAGACTTACCCAGCCAGGCTAAGAGGGCCCCACATGGTTTAAAGTGGGCAGAACATGAGGACCCCAGATGGGTTTGTCCATGGCTTCTGTGGAGGCCCCACATGTGTTTGTTCAAATTGGGAGGGACATGCAGCCTAGACAGAAACACAGCTAACTCTGCCAGCCCTGGGTGATGGTGCTAGTTAGCTTTGCTGGATCCTGGGTGACGGGGCTCACTAACTTTGCCAAACCCTTGGTGAAAACGCTCGCTAGCTTTGCCGGACCCTGGATGACAGCCCTCGTTAACTTTTCTGGACTCTTTTCTGGACTCTGGAACCACTTGGTGGTTTAACCCCAATCCAACCTCTTAAT
>NW_023418870.1:0-3993 GCF_002922805.2 Oryzias melastigma
TATTGTGGAGCTGCAGAGCATGATGACGTGAAACTTCTGAAATGATGTGGAACTTAACACCAGTTAACCAATCACAAAACTCCACTGTAATCCCTTGTTTCAACCTGTAGGGGGCAGCACACAGACAGTTTTAGACTAGAATTTCAGGAATTGAACAAGTTTATTTTAAACTGTCAAAAACGTGGCATGGACCAACATACAGAACTTTTAAAGCCTTATTTATAGAGGTCAAAAGGTTAGTTGGTGCTTGGTTATCCTTTAAAATTGCATTAATAACAATAGCTCCATACTTTCCTGCCAATTTTGTTGCACCAGTTATTTTATGTTGTGAGGGGCTATAAGCTAGAGGTAGAACATGTGGGAAAAATAGATGATGGGGAATTGGGTAGGGCTTGCTCCGCGACTACAATTCCTAATGAACTGCTGCCGTTCAGCAGAAACTATATCCTTAAAAACCAGCAGGATTTTTGATTTTGGCTAAAATTGGCATTATAAATAAAGGAACACTGGGAATGCTTTTACAATAGATGGTCAGAGTGTTGCAAATTAGCAACAAATAATTTGAAGGGGTTAATGTTTCTCCTGAAAGTTAGTGAGTTTTCCAGATAAAAACTCTTTTTGACCTTGAAATGAAGCTTCTGCTTTATAAGAAACCATAAACAAAGATAGTTTAAAAAAGCAAAGAATTGCTTTTGAATTTCACTTGCAGTGGATAAGTTATTTTGAGCTCAGGTGAACAACTAAAGTTCTCAAACTTGTCTGAGTCAAATCCAAATTTCTTTAACTTCAGACCTGAAAATAACTCACCATGCAGTTTTAGGCTTGCAGGATATATCTGATGATGTAGAAACATCTCTGTTCTCTTTAGCTAGAAGATAAAAGATTTTAAGACAATAATAGTGCAACTGGCTGAATTTCTAAAGTCACGCTTGGATATTTAAACCAAGCAAAGCTATTTTTCTTTTTTGTTGTTATTATCTGTTTTCTTGATGGATTTTGGTGCATAATTCAGTCTCTACGCTTTGGCTCATTAATCCCAAACCTAATATTTTGGATTTCATCCTAATGATTAATTCTTTGTTTTTCCCCACAGTCTGCAATGCAAATTTTCAAAGCTCCTACAACTTACTTAAAAAAAAGCATATTTTTAACATAAAGTGAAGCACTCCTTATTTATGTCTCTTAAACTACTACTACAGTTTGTTCCTGTGATAATAACCAACTGGGATCTGATGATTATTGCAGATTATGTCTGTGGGACTTGTCAGGATTCATATCACAAAAGCAAAAGTCAGACTTCAAAATAAGAGTTTTTATGACTCTAGGAGGATGACAACTGTAGGCGATGCTTCAAAAAGTCTTGTTTGAAACCCTGAAGTTCTAGTTTATTGAAAGTTTTTAGTTTAGGGGTTGTTCTAAACACATTTTACATGACATTTGTTGAAGGCAGGGATGAACTCCTCTATCAGTCTTTGTTGCAACAGACGTGAAGACGTCAGATTGATGACATTATTGTTTCTTTAGTACATTATGTAAAGGACGTGCAAAGTTTTCATCACGCAACCTTGAGGAAAATGTGTCTTTGGAGCTTCACAGTTGCTCCGAGCACAGAACCATCATGCTGAGCTTCTGTTTTTGTGTGTGTGTCAGAGGCTCTGACACTGTTGCCTCAGCAAATGACAGCATGTGAAACTGCACTCTCCACCACTGACTCTCAGTAATGTACAGTTTCCTTGTCCTTCAGGTAAACATCCCCTGTATCTCATTTCCTGTCCAGTTTGTTTCCCAGCTGAATAGAGTTGCAGTGAATTTCAGAGTTGTTCACAGTGAAACGAAACAAAAAAATACGCGGTCCTAATAAGCTCCTGAGCTGCTGACTTCTCGAACACACGACTATTAGTCTCCAAACTTTGCTCTGCCTGTGAGACAGTCGATAATCCAGACAGCAACTGCTTCTTTTTTGTTTGTTTTTTTCCTTTTGGAGCCTCTTGAGCTGCAATGCCAACCTGATTGTGCCTGATTTTTTTGTTTTACTAAAAGTAAAAGTGAAGTTTTTATGACTCCTATATGGATAAAGATAAAAATGTTGCTTTCTCTTCGCTTACAAATAACCTTAACATGGTTATTTTATCCTCTAAGACAGGTTTATTAGTGCATCTTTGGAGAAAACTGGTTACTAAAAACCCACTCCAATAAAAACGAGGTTTCAAACATCTTCTAGTGCCGTTTTTCTGATTTTAGAAGACGTGTATTAAGAAAATTAGCTCAAAATTGAATTTCTGAGTATTTCTTTAATCAAATCATTGTGAATCAGCAGCAGATGAAAAATGTGTTTTTAAAAAGATTGTATTTGTTACATAGATAATACACAGGAAGGGAAGGGGGGCGGGCTTGCTCTTGCCAAAAGCTCCCAACCACAGCTCACAGATGAATTTCCATTGAACGTCTGCCACTCTGCAGAAAATATGTCCCAGAACAAATTATAAATTATATTGATAATCCTTTTTATTGTTTTATTTTCCCTGTAATTCTAGTGTCTCCCCATAGATGGCGCTCTACAAGTTAATCTGCATTTATGTGGTATTGGAAGATTTGTCGTTTTTCTGACATTTGTGTGCATTTTCTGAGTCTGACAGTCATTTTTACGATTATTCCAACACCACATGAATGCAGCATTTCTAAATTTGCGTTTTTTTCACTGACGGTCATCAAACCCACTGGTGTAGTTGGCACTAAAATGGGAGCAAAAGCCACAGTTTTGAAATAAAAACTCCAAAATGTTCAATTTGTATTAGGACTGTAAACTTTAATGCGTTAATACACACGATTAATTAAAATAAAAAATGAAAGCTTTGATATTTAACACAAATTAATTACACTTTGCAAAGAAAACGTTTTCTGCTGGTTTAGGCTTCCTTGACGTGAATTCATTTCTGATAATGTTCACTTTGTCGGGTACTATTTTGTTTATAACATGGTCACTTACAAAATAAATAAATATCAAGCTGTTTTCAGTACTTTATTCTGGTTATTTTTTAGGTTTAGATCGCTTTTTCACTAAAGGGGGACTATTTGATAGGTAATGCGACCCCATGTCACAGTAACAAGGCAGCGCACCGATGAGCCGGATGGGATCTTGATTGCAGCGGCAAAAAAAAGCAACATTTATGCAGATCGTCGCAATAGGATAATGAGAGCATCAGTTCATAGAGAAAGTTCACCTTTTACCGCTGGTTTTTTCTCCAGACCACGAAGCAAAAGTTTGTTTTAAAGAAACCAGCACATATAAAACATTGTGACCTACATCCACACCCAGCAGCCAATCAGAACCAAGTGCAGAAACATAATGTTTCTTATGGCTGTATGTGAACATCTTTGTTTTCTTAAAAGAGATGCTGTCTTAAAAGTTCTGCTTGTCTTACTGTTTATGTGTTTGCACACTAAAGTTACACTTCTGGGTTAACATTTTCTAAATTTAAGCATCTAAGACAATAAAAATAAGCATTTTCTCTCTGGCCTGTTGTTGTACAAAAACTGCATATTATCGTATCAAATTTACCTCATAATACCTTGTGATTAATTATGATTATTTTTTATTTGATTGACAGCACTAGTTTTAAGATGCATATTGTTTTCAATCAAAACAAAAGCATGTTTTTGTCCAGATTCCATGTTATTTTTTCCTCTTATGAAGTGGATTACCAAAACACTCCATTGATCCGCTCCTGGTTCGGCCCTTCTGTTGAATTTTAGTGTCAAAATGTTTGCCCACCACTGTTCTAGAAACTGATTTTTTGTTTTAATTTTGGCTAAAAAATGACATTGATAGTTAACCCATTAATGCCTGATGGGATGGAAAAATATTTCAGATGTGCTTTTGCTTTAATGTAGACTCTAAAGTTATATTGAAGCCAAAGTGGTTTGATACATAAAATCATGTTTTTAAAGTGGCTCAAAAGATGATTGGAGTGGGGCTTCAATGTCTTCTGACTG
>NW_023418871.1:0-3992 GCF_002922805.2 Oryzias melastigma
GGGGGGCAGCAAAAAGCTTTGCCCCCTCAACGTCTGAGTCAACATTGGTTTCATTATTGACAAAGATTAAGAAATCATCAACAAAAACTTCTTTAAGCACTGAAAATGAAAATAAGCAATATTTTAAATGGAATAAAAACAATGATAACAACAAAACTGTTACATACCTAAAAAAATCTTTGCTTACACTCTCTTCTGCTAGTGTACATCCATTGACTGTATATGGAACTGGACTGAGTGATCCCTCCCCTGGGGTTTCAAAGAGGAAGTACCTTTATGAAACCAAAATCCCATTGACTTCCACTGCTAAATAAACAGCTGTTATTCAGTCATTCTATTGGTCAAAATAATTTGATACATTTTTTTGCTATTTTTTTTTTCTTTATCACAAGTTATTCAAGTTTAAACTGGATAATCAGATGTCTCAGATGGCCCACCCAGTGTGTTTTCTGGATAACAAATAATTTTTCAAAGGTATTTTTTCATCTGCTCCTGATTCACAACATACACTTTGGTTTAATCTTAATTTTCTATATATGTGAGCAGAAAAAAAACTACAAGAACCTGTTAAAAACACAAAAAAACATGATTTTCATCAGAGTGGGTCTTTAAACATACATGTCAACACTGATATTTGTTTTCTTTAACAAAACTCGTCTGTTTTTGTACATCAGATATGTTTAGAACTGTTGTAAAAAAAACAAAAACTGCCCTTTCATATTTTTACAAACCAATCAAATCAGGGAATTAATCATAAGGGAGGAGACCTTTAATATGCTTACCACTCCTAAATTGCCCTGCAGCACCATGTCCAGCTGGATGAGGGTGGCGGTGTTCCAGTTTTCTACCGACCTGTAGAGCTTTATTTGATGCGGTCAGGTTCAAGTGGCTCATCAGACTGAATTAAGAGCATTCTGAGGGAAACTCATTTTAGATGGGTTGGACCCGTACCATAAGAACCAAATAATCTGATATCATCTGGTTATCTGTAGCTTTGTTTTTGTTTTTCTCTCATTTGGAAAAAATGCCTCAGACAACCTAATAGTCTAATCACTTATTATTGTTATTAGAGCTATTGTTATTTTTGCTTTTTTAGCGACATTTTGGTAATTGTGGTGTCACACCTGATTATTTTTATATCAAGTTAACAGTGGTGAGGCTGGTAGAGAATCTAACTGCATCTTAAACGGATGTTTCACGCCCTTGCAAAGAAATGCTGTTTATTTCTTGATCTTTTGCTTCCCCTAGTGGCAGAGTTCTGCATAGCAGCAATTTCTATAAATAACCATAACTCTCCACAGGAATGGGCTAGAAACTTGCCTTTTTACCCCCAACATCCTTCATTTTTTTTCCCTTCATGACTGAGCCACATTGGAACTATCTGGAGGGCCGCATGTGGCCCGCGGGCCGTATGTTTGACTGTTATGACTGTTGGTTTACACAGAAGAGCTCTTTACATAAATGTAGAAGCACAAAAATGCCCAGCAGACCTTGATGGATATGTTTAATTGAACTCTCAACATGTAAAGCAGCTTCTTTGTTCTTGCAGCAATCAATAATGAATCAATTGAAGTTTTCTATTGTTGACCTGCAGCTGCAGCAGAAAGTCAACATGACAGAGTAAATAAACGGAGAGGGAAGGTTCTTCCTGCACGTCAGCTTGCAACACATGAGAACTGTTAACCTAACCTTTTAAATCAGAAATAGCTGGAGCCGGGGATCACATCACATCTGAGCCTGGAGGTGCGGGTTCTGGCCTAGAGCGCTGAGCCTCTCCAAATCTTCAACAGTAGTCGAGCCCGGCCAGGCCATCTTCACAACACTCTTAGGGGACCCCCAGTTACAGAAACACTCACCTGAGCTCAGGTGTCAGCTCACCTTTGCACAAATAGAATGTGTGACAGAATGAAATGCCTTACATGTGTTTGTATGCATAAGTGCACTGATGTGAAGCTGCAGAGGCAGACAGGGACTGTCAATAAAGTCCACAAAAACACCCCAGGTAAACAATGTCTCAGTAACTCACATATGATCTCAAAAACATCACAAATACTTATTATTGTTAGAACAAACTTCACAGAAATACTTGATATCATTACTCTTGCTCTTAAAGTGAACCAACATTTTCGAGAAATGCAGGTTGTAGACATGTCCTTATCTCATCGCTTTAGAACCACAACTGTTTTAGTCCTAATAAAAAATTATAAGCTAATAACGTAAAAAAAAATATAGCGAATTTGACAAAGTTGACCACACCCACAAACTTTTGCTGCTTTGTGGATCAACTCACTAACAAAATAAAGAAACAGTTCATACTAGTCAATATTTAATACTTCCCCAACGCTTTCTCTTTAATGTTTGTGGATAAAATATGAAGATGTGCCTATGCAAATCATTGAAAGGTGATTCGATGTGAGGACTCCTGATGGGATGTGTCAAAAGGTGAACAGCATAGCTTGGGTCAAACCAGCATTCTCCAGCTCTGGTCCTCAACTTTTCCAGTTTAAATTCTCAGTTCAACTCTAGTTTTCAATAGGAGTTTAAGAATTTCAGCCTTGATCAAATGCAATATTGTCAAAGAAGGAACAATATAAAACAGTTGTATTCATGAATACATAGAGTCACAATTTTATTTTATTATACATGTTTTATAAATGAAATAAATTATTCATTTTTACAGGAAAAATGTTAAAACATCAATATGCTAATACTATGAAGAATTAATCAAATGTAAGCATCAAAATATTGCACAAAGTAATAAACATCTTTTTACCAGTATTTAAAAGGAATGATTGCAGAGTATTGCAATTTAGAAACTGAGTGAATCTTCCTGGAAAACAACAGATGTCATAAAAATTTACATAAAAATCTGTTCAGTCTACGTTAAACTTTTAGTTACCATCAACGACAGAACCACGTGGCAGCAGATATAGAGAAAAAAGATCAGGGCCAAGGATAGAACCTTGAGGTACCCCACAGGACCAAAGAGCCACAGATGAGGATGCCTCACCAATCCTGACCGAAAAACTTCTCCGTGGTAAATAAGACTTAAACCAGTCGCCACAAACCCGACGTGATGCTCTAGTAGAGACAGGTCTGTATGGTCCACCATGTCAAATGCTGATGTTAGGTCCAACAGTACCAGAACAACAGGCTCTTTGACATTAATGGACATGCTATTGTTCACCTTTAGCAGTGATTTAAACGGAATTTGCAAAAATAACTTAATTACTAAACAAGATGTTTTTGTATAGATATTCTGTAACGGGAATAAATAGGATAATATGCTTACCAACATTATGAATTCTTCCATAGGAAATAAATATAAAATAGCATATATTACATTAGTTTAAACGGTTACACAGCACACGTTTGAATAAGACAAAAAGCATCACAGCGTCCCTCATTGTAACTTGTGGATCCTTTGACTATATTTTATAATCACAACTCAAAACAGCTGTTCTTCAGGGTTAAAACACGGACCAAATAGATCACAGATGTCCTTGTACTCTGAAAGAAAACATGTTAACAGTTCATTGGGTGGAACCGAATAACTGGGGTTCATCTGAGTTTTTACAGGTACACCCAAGAATCAACACCCCAAAAACAGCACCACTTAGGCAGAATCCAAATTCCTCCCCTCCCTCTCTGGCTCATCCCTGTTGTGGGGGCATCTGGAGCAGTAGAGGTGTCCCAACTTGTTTTTTTAAAGACGAGTCGTAGTGACTTATGGCTATGCCTGTAGGGTGATCAAACGCGGTTCTTCATGAGGGTGTACTCTGATGCACAGAAGTTTACATTTAAATGTAAGCAATGACTTTTTAATTTTGCATTTCTTTATAAAGTTATAAAACTGATATTGCTTTTTTTTTTAGTGAGTCCTGGCAGCGCTAACCTAGGTGACCAACGATTATTGATGATGTCATCACGCAATAATAATATCCACTTTTTTGCACATCTCTACTCTCCATTTTGAGGTCTAAATGTAGGGG
>NW_023418872.1:0-3986 GCF_002922805.2 Oryzias melastigma
TTCAAATCCAGGTTAAAGACTCACCTGTTCTCAGCTGCATTTGATTAGTATGGATTCAAAAGTTTACATCTGCACTGTTTATCTTTGCTTGTTCTAAATTCAGTTCTTTGTACTTTCTTTTAATCTTATTTTAATCCATCCATCCATCTTCCAGACCGCTTCTTCCCTTTCGGGGTCGCGGGGGTGCCGGAGCCTATCGGCTACTGATGGGCGAAGGCGGGGTACACCCTGGACAGGTCTCCAGTCTGTCTCAGGGCCACAATCACACACACATCCACTCCCACATTCACACCTAGGGGCAATTTAGAGTCACCAATTAACCTATGAAGCATGTTTTTGGACGGTGGGAGGAAGCCGGAGTCCCCGGTGAAAACCCACGCATGCACGGGGAGAACATGCAAACTCCACACAGAAAGGTCCCAGCCGGGAGTCGAACCGGGGCCTTCTCGCTGTGAGGCGAGAGCGCTAACCACTGCGCCACCGTGCAGCCCTAATCTTATTTTAATGATCAAAAATTTAGTATTTCTTTTGATTGTTTCATTTAATGTTTTATGTAAAGCACTTTGAATTGTGCTATACAAACAAACTTGCCTTGCTACCAGACACCTCGCCTCCCCGAGGAAAGTTGAATTCTCCTTCCTTACCTGAAAGGGAGGCCACGGAGAGATACATTATGGAGTCACTAGCCACAGAACTTGGCCCATATATTGACTATAGGGGACTAAATAAAATAACAGTCCGTAATAGGTACCCATTACCAGTCATGTCTCCTGCCTTTGACCAGGGTGCCAAGATTTTCACAAAGTTAGATCTCAGAAAAGCTTACCACTTGGTCCAAATCTGGGCTGGGGATGACTGGAAGACGGCTTTAACAAACCCTCTGGGCACTTTGAATACCTGGTTATCCCTTTTGGGTTAACCAACCCCCTGTTGTCTTCCAGAACCGGGTGAATGATGTCCTGGGCGACATGATCAATAGGTATGTGTTTATTTACCTGGATGACATTCTGACCTTCTCCCGCTCTGAGGCTGAGCATGTTATGCATGCATGCCAGGTCCTGCTCAGGCTCCTCCAGATCAACCTCTACATCAATGCTTAGAAGTGTAAATTCCACATCAAATAAAACATAATTCCTGGGGCTTATCATCTCTGTGGGCATTGTCAAAATGGACCCAGGAAAGGTCCAGGCAGTGTTAGAACCAAATTGTAAGAAATTACAATGTTTTCTCGGTTTTCCCAATTTCTATTGCCGCTTCATCAGGAATTACGTATTGACAGCTAAACAACGTTTTTCTTGGAACAGAGGTGGCGCTTAACTAATTAAAAAGACACTTTACCTCTGCTCCAGTATTGATCACCCCGACACCAACATGTAATTCATTGTGGAGATGGATGCATCAGAGGCTGGGGTTGGCGCAATCCCGTCACAACGCAGTTCTGGTAAAAGGGTTCCCCCTTGATTTTTTTCGCATCACCTTTCCACTGCAGAGAAGAACTATGCCGTTGGAGACGGAGAGCTTCTGGCCATCAGAGAGCGACTAGAGGAGTGGCGGCACTCTTTTCGTTTTGTTCACTGATCTAAAAAATGTGGAGTACCTGAACTCAGCTAAGGGAGTTAACTCCCATCAAGGCAGCTAGGCCCTGTGTTTCAGCCGCTTTAACTTTTCCCTGTCTTACAGACCAGGCTCAAAGAACACCAAGGCTGACACACTTTCTAGATGGAATGACAGCCCTCTTACTACAGCTTACTACAGCAAAGATGGTGCATTTTGTTCCTCTGCCCACGCTATGGCCAAAGAGTCCGCTGAGGCCTTTCTTGAACACGTGATCCGGATCCATGGCATATCCAGAGATATAGTCTAATCTAGGTCCTCAGTTCTAAATTCTGGGCAGAGTTTTGTCGTTGTATCTGTTTGCTTGTCATCAGGTTTCCATCAACAGTCTAATGGTCAATCTGAACAGCTAAATGGGCAGTTGGAGACCAGCCTTCGTCTCCTCTGTTCTTATAACCTACTTCAATCGGTGGAGGCCACAGCTGGTCCGGCTGCCTTGGTCCTGTTAGTGCCTGACCAGTGCACCCACAGGAGAGGTGCTTTGGGGTGAGGGCTGGCATCTGTCCACAACCTATCCCCTTCCTCATACAAACATGCAATAGGATGAAGGGAAGGGTGATTGTATTGCTGTGCGCTGCGGGGGGTGGACAACCTGCCAGTGCCCCCCCCTCCTGTGGCCGCTGCATGGATTCACCCCTCCCCTTGGTTTTATTTGCACCTTAGACATGTAGGACCTTGGTGGGGGGGTGCTTGGACTTCACGCGCGCTCACACACATTCCTGCGTTGACACACAGAAAACAAACGCACCCGGGTGGCAGAGCTGGCCAACGCAAAAAGTAGATGCAGACAGTGCGTGCTGTCTCAGATATAACAAAAACATAACAGAAAGGCCGGGAACAGCAGTAACCTGTCCAAACGCCGTGCTAAATAAAATACACCATATTCTGGCGGAAAGGTGTGCTTCATTTTTATCTGTTAGAATCCAAGCATATGTCTATGTTTATGAAAAGTTAATTTTTATGAGCAACCATTTCTTTTGCACATCAGTTTAAAACAAAGCAGTAATTTTTGCACTTTGAGATTTAATTATTTCTTTTACATGCTATTATATTGGACATTATTTGTAGTGAAAAATGTCCTCGTTACATTGCTATCTAAGTTAAAGTCTTCACATTTTTTTGACCATTTAAATGCACTTTCTATATTTACAGTTGTATGGCAGACTAAAAAGGTTAATAGTGTTTGTACTACCTGTTGTTCACTTTTTTGCAGGTAAAACTAGTTCTGCATTTTTTTTGGAATACACAAGAGGCATACACTCTTACTTTGTACTTGCAAATATTTTTTCTCAAGTATTTTTTAAAAAATTGGTTTATTATTGGTAATGGCCGCAAGTGGCTGGAAAATATCAGTATCAGTTGTAATAAGTCAATATCATGCATCATTTGTTACAACTGAGGTCTGCAGAAGAATATATCTGAACGCCAAACAACCTTGATGCAGATGAACTACAGCAACAGAAGAACACACCAGGTATCACTGCTGTCAGCTAAGAACAGGAAACTGAGGCTACAATTCACACAGACTCACCAATACTGGACAATAGAAGATGGAAAAGCGTTCTCTGTTCTGATGGGTCTCTATTTCTGCCACATTCAGATGGTAGGGTCAGAATTTAACATCAACATCAGGAAAACATGGATCATCCTGACTTGTATCAACGGTGGTGGCGTCACTTCAATTGATCTTGTCGTGTTTTCAGGGGGAGGGGCAGGCCACCAATTTGCAGCTTGGAGACTGTGGAGCTGTGATTTAATCGGAACAGCCACAACGACAACCAAAATGTCAGTTTTTGACAGGAAGGTCTTAACAATGCCTCAATATGTGACTTGGGAATGAAAATGTGTTGATTTGGGAAGATGTAGGCATTGTTTTTTGTTACTAACGTACCGAAATTGGCACCGATTAGGAACCGAAACCAAAGAACCGCTTTGGCACCGGAACCCCATAAAACTCAATCGGTGCCCTACCCTACTGCCAGCAGTATAAGGCGACATGTCATAAAGCTGGAATCAGACAGCATTCTTGCTGTGAGGCAAGAGCGCTAACCACTGCACCACTGTCCTTTGCTGACACATATTTGTGACTGGTTTGTGGGTGTGATAGTCTGAGTAGAAATCCCTGGATTCTCCTTAATTCAACAATGTTCTCTACATCTTTCAAATGGATTACTCAAGAAATGCTGAGCCAGAGTCTTTGTGACCCTTTCTTTGAATTTTAAATATTTCCACTAGAGGGCATCCGAATGAGAAGACTGATTTGTGTGCTTGGTAGTTCTAACGAGAGCATTTGTTTACCGGGGTGCCTACTCTTTTTGGGATACAAGAGATGACTATCTGAGATTACAACATGATATAAACTTCCCCTGTGT
>NW_023418873.1:0-1721 GCF_002922805.2 Oryzias melastigma
ATTTATTTTTTTCAGGGGAGGATTTTTAAAGCAATTGAATCTGAATAAATCAGACAAACCTCTGCTTTGAGCCCTTTTTTTCTCCTCTTCTTTCCTTTTTTTAACCTTAAAACTGTCCCTGAGGGCTGGTTTTGCTGCTTTTTCATCCTTAAAGTTTTAAAGAAGCACTAACAGTGAAACCTCCCACCAACCTAGCTTTGACAGCGGCAGCGTCAGGAAGGGAGGGGTGCAGCACTGGGCAAAGTTATTGATTATGTCAAACTTTTGAGTTATTTAATTGTTATTTTTAATTATCACCTTTCTTAAAAAAATATATACCAAATGGGTGGTGTGTCAAGCTGTAAAAAAAAATAAAAACATTAATATATAGCTTAATCATTGCAGTTTGGCGCACCGTCCGGGAGATGTTTCCCTAGGCAGCCGCCTTGGTCGCCTATGACCATGACCACCCCTGACCGTACTACTCCTTACCAGACCGGAACGGACCACTCAGTGGTACTGAAGCCTAAAAGTGCACTTTTTGTTCTCAACCCTTTAATGCTGAAGCTCACGTGGATAATTTAGCTTTGCATCATTTGCCAAACACTTTATATTAGTAAAGCTAAAGCTCTTATGTTTAAGGTTTAAGTTTACTGTTCACTCCTGTAAAAAAATAGATCAAAGCAGTCGAATAGAATAACTTTTACTTAAGAAACAAAACCGTGGTAAAGTTTCGGACTTGATTCTGCTCCAGTTTATTGTTTAACAAACCTATTTAATACATGCATCTGCTTTATGAAAAAAAAAGATTAATGCTGAAATGGTTGAATCTGATATTTGATTTTGTCCAGAAAAAGGTCAAACTTTGTCCATATTTATACAACATCAAGAAAGAAATTGTTTGTCCCAACCTATATTTTAAGGGTTTTTGACTCAATGTGCATCGCTACAAATATCATTCTTGGAAGTTTTCTCCTGTTGTGTTTCTTTCTTGCAGTGCCCATTTGTATTGCTAAAAAACATATTTACCAATGCCCTGCCTCGAGGTGACTAAATTGTCGGAAAAGGCCGAGTTATTATTGCACTGTAAATGATGTTTCTGAATCCCATTCTGCAATAAAAGCACAGCACATTGTTAGCCTGGCTAATCTGTTTTCCTGGTAATTTAATACTTTTATAGATGGCAAACGATGATCTATAGCCAAGAAAGGAAGGCAAAGTGCGTTCCATAAGCCCTGGGTGGCGATTTGTTGACTAATGAAGCCATTAACCTCACACTACCAAATTTAATACAAGCAAAGTAATGGCTTCATTAGAGGGAAAAAATGGAGCTCCGCAACAAAATTTCAAGGCGCTTGTGCCGGTTGTGCAAATGATCCCCCCACCACCACCACCGCCACCATCACGACCAGTGGGAGCAGCACTCACACCAAAACACACAAATCTGACTTTCTGCTAAACATGCGCCAACATGGAGCTGGGAACGTTACAGAGGAGCAGCTGTTTCAAATGAAGATCCATATTCTGTTCAATGATTCATTTAAAATGATGCATCAGTTTGTTGCTAAGTCATAACCATTATCTTGGGGGGTTATTACCCCATACAATCTCCTTCATCTTTGGAGAGAATTGGATCAGGTATTAGCTTAAAAGGTGCATCACAGATTCATATTATGTAGCTCCAATAACAGCAGCTTTTTCTTGCTTCTAAAATGAACGGGCCATCAGTTTGGCTCGCTGTA
>NW_023418873.1:1901-3982 GCF_002922805.2 Oryzias melastigma
GGTTCTCCAAGGTTCCCGACTCGGGGGTAATACATCATTCATTAAATTATGGAAAGCCATTAGTGCCGAGTTTGGAAACTTGCAAATTCTTTGTGGCACCTCGCTTAGCATATAAAGCAGAGCACGCCCGCTTTTATGCTCAGCTAAATATCGATGACGGCCCTAGTTAGTGCTGATGGATGAGCTTCATAATTAGATGGCGCCGCCGCTTTGGAATATTAATGAGGGCTGCCTTACCCTTTGCACTGCCCAAATCTGAGGCATCTCATAGTTGCCAATCAGAAATGACCCGGGGACCACAGCCCTTCAGCGGGGACATCATGGTGATCTCTCTTTCTAGAGTCTGCAGACCATTCCGCAGCTTGGAACTAACTTGTTTACAGTTGGTTATTAAGGTTTTATTTTTTTATTACTGATATTTCTGACATAGTTTGGTGGTCCATCCAACTGGAATAGATTTGGGGTTCTGAAAATGTAATTCTCTTTGGTTGCAAAATCCGAGTTTGACTGGTATGTTTAAATTTACAACTGGTGTGAGCTTCACCACATATACACTACTCACAATAAGTTAGGGATATTGTTATTTACATGAGTGCTTTTCCTATTTGGTCTGACTTTTAATGAAATATGTAAACGTTCCCTTTGACATAACTAATAATGAATAAAGAGAAACACAATTTTCATTAGTTTGATATGTGTTACCTAAAAATTAAGAGAATAATAAATATAACTCGAAATAACAAAAATTGACCATGTCAGTAGTGGGTATTTCTATCAGTTGCTGGAATGGCAGGTTGACGCGATGTGTCATGCTCCTCACTAGGCTCATGACTCTTCAATAAGTCCTACAGCCAGGTCACTTTGGGGGTGGGGTATGGTCATCCTGTCCCTGCCTCAGCTCGTCCCAAACGTGCTCTTTGGGGTTCAGGTCAGAGGTCATTGCTGGCCATATCATATGAGGCACTCTGACTTCCTGAAGTTGAGTTGTGACAATTCTGGCACCAAGTGGAGGAGAATTATTATCAATGACTAGAAAATTGAGGGTGGAATTGGTTGTCTATGATGATGGGTTCTGTGATTGTCCAAGGTAAGACCGTGCAGTGACTGGGCCATCTACTGGTGATGTCTTTCCAGACTGTTACACCTTCTCCACCAAAACCAACCACCAAAATGTATGTGCAAGATGACCCTACACTCATCAGTGAACAGGACTGTAAGTCATTGATGCATTGTCCAGGTCACATGGTCTTGTGCCAGCTGCAAACGTTCACACCAGTGTCTTGGTGTCAGTTGAGTCCTCTGCAACGGAAATCCAAGTCAAAGCTGTGGAGTTGGTTCTGAATGGTTTGTCTGGAAACCCTGGTACCCCATACATCTGTAAACGAACCTGTAGCTGTGTGGCATTTGCAAAAGGATCTCTGAGTGCAAAGATCCTTAGCGACTGCTAAATTTTAAGCGAATTTAAACATCAATGCTTTTGGATACTCCTTTGATCTTCATCTTGTCTATACATTAAAGTGATGGATGCTTCCTGCAGCCTTTCATGTAAAATGAAGGAATAAATAAAATAAATACATTTGGTGCAAAAAGTACATTTGCACAGTAATCTACTGAGTTTTAAAGTTGCAGGAACAACAAGTAAATAACCATCTTTTTAATACATCATAGCAACAATTTTTTATATAACAAAGTAAAATGGCTCAACATCTCATGTTGCCTTTCAATAACAAGCACATTCTGCCCATGTAATGAAGTTGGTCTGTTGATGACAAGGTTTCTATGGTAACTTTTGTGTTTGTTTCTTTCAAACAAAGACTGTGTTAAAACCCGTCTGTGGGTCAACTTATCTAATCTTTTCTGCTTTGTGTTGAACAGTAATTGTCACTCAAAAAGGCTGGTCACTGCAAAGCTGCTTGCTGCTGAATAGTAAACTCAAATGACTGAAATGACCAAACCTAAATCAGGAGATTTATTTATAACCAGTGTTGGGACTAACGCCGTTTAAGTATAACGGCGTTACTGACGGCGTTATAAATGAAGTAATTTAGTAATCTAACTAATTACTTTCATCCTCGCTGTAA
>NW_023418874.1:0-1005 GCF_002922805.2 Oryzias melastigma
GAGGAGGCTGTGCAGGAGGAGACCAGGAGGAGGACGTGGAGGAGGAGACCAGGAGGAGACCAGGAGGAGATCAGGAGGAGGCCAGGAGGAGACCAGGAGCAGCTCCCTGTTCAGAAAATCTCTCTGTTCAACAGAATCGTCACCCAAACTCGACAGACTCCATGACAACAAACGGAGCGTTCCCCGGCGCTCTGGCGCAGCGTCCTGACCTTCTGATGGAACATTTGACCGAACATTTTGAAGCGCCAGTCTTGGCAGGGCGGCAGGCTCGTCCCCTCACACCCATGCTGGCGATGCCCATCATCCAGCCTGGCAGATGGCTGCTGGCTCCAACAGCTTTCTGGTGTTTAATTATGATCATAATCAAGGGAAATAAAGCTCAATTAAAGCACAAGTGCAGCTAATGAAAGCCGAGCGCCACGAGCAGCCAGACGGTTGCCAACTCGCTCGTTTCCTGTCTGGAAATGAGCTTCTGTTTCAAAGATCTGAATGTAGGAGTGGATTCATACCAATTAAAAGTCACAAATGTCAAATCAAAGGCAGTTTGTGCTGAACTAGAGTAGGGTACTTAAATAGTCCAACTTCTCCATGACTCCAATCATGAGCAAACATCCTGCTGTTCCACCCCCATGCAGTAGGTGGCAGTACCCTATTAGTTTATCATCTTCCAATAAATGACAGAAGAAGGCCTTGCTGGTGCCTAGAAACATGTTTGAATTCCTTTAGTACTCACTGTGTCGTTTGTAGTAGTTGACATTAAGGCGGGAATTTGGATAACCTTAGATTGGGTCTGAATTCCCTCCTGATCCCCAATGACTGAACATCTCTACAGTACAGGATTATCTAGTCTCCTTGATTTAAAAGCAATTCATGATCACTACTTTTATTTTACAGTGAAAATGATGTCACAGATTTTACAAACTAAAACTTAACAGAAATATTTTATGACAACTATTTATGAATCCACTGTTCTGATGAGGAAGACATTGATGGTTTATTTAGTAT
>NW_023418874.1:2597-3732 GCF_002922805.2 Oryzias melastigma
TTGATCCAATACAGATCCAATATCGATCCGATACCGATCCAATGTTGACCCAATACTGATCCAACATTGATTAAATACAGATCCAAAATCGATCCAATACAGATCCAATATTGATATAATATTGATCCAATGTCGATCCACTATCGATCCAATACAGATCCAATATTGATCCAATACAGATCCAATATCGACCCAATACTGATCCAATATCGATCCAATATTGATCCAATGTCGATCCAATATTGATCCAATACAGATCCAATGTCGACCCAATACTGATCCAATATCGATCCGATACTGATCCAATATCGATCCAATACAGATCCAACATCGATTAAATACAGATCCAATATCGATCCAATACAGATCCAATATCGATCCAGTACAGATCCAATATTGATCCAATACAGATCCAATGTCGACCCAATACTGATCCAATATCGATCCGATACTGATCCAGTATCGATCCAATACAGATCCAACATCGATTAAATACAGATCCAATATTGATCCAATACAGATCTAATATTGATCCAATATTGATCCAATACAGATCCAATGTCAACCCAATACTGATCCAATATCGATGTGATACTGATCCAATATCGATCCAATACAGATCCAACATCATTTAAATACAGATCCAATATTGATCCAATATTGATCCAATAGTGATCCAATATCGATCCAATACAGATCCAATACAAATCCAACATCGATCCAATACAGATCCAATATTGATCCAAAACAGATCCAATATCGATCCAATACACATCCAATATCGATCCAAAACAGATCCAATATCGATCCGATACCGATCCAATATTGATCCAATGTCGATCCAATATCGATCCGATACCGATCCAATATTGATCCAATAAAGATCCAACATCGATTAAATACAGATCCAATATCGATCCAATGTCGATCCAATACAGATCCAATATCGATCCAATACAGATCCAATACAGATCCAATGTCGATCCAATACTGATCCAGTATCGATCCAATACAGATCCAATGTCGACCCAATACTGATCCAATATCGATCTGATACTGATCCAATATCGATCCAATACAGATCCAACATCATTTAAATACAGATCCAATATTGATCCAATATTGATCCAATAGT
>NW_023418874.1:3747-3970 GCF_002922805.2 Oryzias melastigma
GATTAAATACAGATCCAATATCGATCCAATACAGATCCAATATCGATCCAGTACAGATCCAATATTGATCCAATACAGATCCAATGTCCACCCAATACTGATCCAATATCGATCCGATACTGATCCAGTATCGATCCAATACAGATCCAATGTCGACCCAATACTGATCCAATATTGATCTGATACTGATCCAATATCGATCCAATACAGATCCAACATCATT
>NW_023418875.1:0-1366 GCF_002922805.2 Oryzias melastigma
GCAGACGTGCTTTTGTGTTTCACTTCTTTTTATAAGCAGCCGTTTCTAACCGCGGTCGTCTCCACAAACGTATCCCCTTTCTTAAGAAAAACTGTGTTTTGTGTTGTGGTAGAATCTCAAATGTTCATGAATCCCTCCGTCTTCTATAAGGAAGTTGGATCATCTTTTCTTCTTATACTTATTTGGATCTTCTTATGTACACATAGTGTCTGATTTCAGAGCGCAGATGCATTTCCAACAGGATTTTTAGGTTGTGTCCGAATTCCCTCCCAACCCCTAACTACTAAAAAACGATAGTGCGGTCTAGTATCTAGTACCCTGGATTTTGGTAATTCGGACACGATGCTCACTACTTTTTTTTTCTTTATTCTAAACACCGGATGTGATTTCACGAAGGGAAAATCTAATCATTACGAACATTTCTACATTACACTACATTTATATATGACTCCACTGTGTTCTGATGGTGAAAATGTGGATGGTTTATTTAAATATTAAATGTAAACACGTTTTTTTGTTAAAATTGTTCGACCGCAATGCATTGTGGGCTATATTCACTAATCTAATCAGCATCGATGCACGCTATTTTTTCGCAGACTTCGGGGAAATTTTGAGTGCACTCGATTTTCAAATTAGTAGATTCGGACAGTACTAAAATGGCGAACTACATACTATAGGTCACTATATAGTGATTAGGGGCGAATTTGGACACAACCCTAAAGTGGATTCACACTGAACATGATCATTTTTCATGCCCCGCCCCTCCTTCGTTGCCCGACAAATTCACTGGTCGTCACCTGTCAAACAATGTGTTACTGAGTTTGATGCCGCGGCCGCAAGTGGGAGGAGCTACCAGCTAATGTTTTTAGGATGATGGCTGTGGATATCTTAATTAGAACATATAGAAGGTTTATTGTGGAGAGTTCTACAAAAACACTGATAATCATGTCTCCATGTTTGGGTTTATATGATTATTATTCAAAGATTTTCCCAGTACAGGGGGCTGTGTCTGTATGATAGCCGCTTCCACGGTGTTTCTGTGTCTCTGTGGTTGAGCTTGAAGGCTGACTATCTATCAATAGTTTCAATTTCAGTTCTCTAGAAGTCTTACCCTCTTCATCCAAATAACTTTCATTCTGTCATCTTCCATTAATGCCCATTATTGTACAAGCGTTGCTGCTCAGGTCCATTAACATCTAATACTTCTATGACCAGATTCATTCAGCCTTTAGTCATCTCCACTTCCACTACCATGAAAAAAAACAGACCCTTGACTCACTGACGGCAGCAGATTCCAAACCCGTCTTGACCTGAACCAACACGTATTTTAGACGTTTCCTCCCATCTCTTCAAAACTGGAATCCCC
>NW_023418875.1:1568-3978 GCF_002922805.2 Oryzias melastigma
TAAAATACACACAGAAATACACACAGACACAAAACAAAATACAAAGGAAAAACACACCAATACACAAAAATGCATTAATACACAGAAATACACACATGTGTGTTTATGGTAAAGGGTCGCAGTACTATCCTCACCTTTGCAGCTAATACATGTGTGTGCATGCACGCACAGCCACGCACACGCACGCACACGCATGAAGCGATGCACTCTAATGCAACCTTTCCAGAGAATGACGTCTTCCTTTCCTGAGAGATGTTGACAGATGATCTGCAGTGTAGGATGACTGTCCTGTCACTGCCTGTCTCAGCAAGAACGGAGGAGAAAATGATTCAAAAATACTTTTCAAAAGAGGAACACTTATAGAACATCTAATAAATCACCCTGATGTATGAAATATTTTCCATAAATACTTAAATGTTGCCATTCACAGGAAATGACAGTCTTTCCGTCCTTTTTAAAGAGAAGTTGTGTTTTACTTTTCTCTCATGGTGTGTACTCGACATGTGTACATGTACATACATGTGTTTACTGTACTAGCTTTAGTTGCAGGATGAGGTACTGGACTGTATTGTTGTTCACCTGATGGCGTGTTGACCTGCTGGGAAAGGTGATATTGGGAGGTTACTGGAGCCGCTGGAGTGTAACTGGAGTGCAGGATGTAAACAAGCTCATAAGTCAGACGTGGCTGAAGTTGGCGAGCGCTTCTGCGGTCTGATGCGGTCATGGCGAGTGCGGGATTAGACGCCGCATCTTTGGAAAACCAAGAAACATCTTAGAAATCTCCTATATTTTATGATTTTAGGGGGGGGGGCAGTTGGACTTTGGTTGTGGTCTCTTCATCTTTACCCCCCCTTCCGTGTTTATCTCAGCTGCTCTGGTCTTTGCTGTTGTATGTAAACGGTGCGTTGCCCCGGTAACAAACCATGTAAAGCATGCTCCTAATATAAGAGTGACACTTTTTTTGTTGGGGGGGGGTGTCTATTTCTGTCCCAGCAGGACACACATGTGCAGTCAATAAAGACGTCCTGGTTGTCATATTCAGGCCCTTGACTGTTCTCCTCTAATTAACACTGCTACTATTCTGAGCCTTGTTCCCCTGCTGATGAATTGGGGGGGGCGGTTTGATGCCACCGGCATCAGAAGATCAGAAGTCCTTTAAGATGGCAACAGAGCACAATAGAGCAGACCGTGAGGGCGTCAGAGGGGGAGCGGTCGACCTTTGATTGGAACCATTGCAGGTTCAATTCTGACTCTGTCCGCCCCAAGCTGCTCCTGATGGTCTGGAGCTCTTTGGCCCCTGATGAAGGACGAAATGTGCTATAAAGACAAGTAGTCCCAGCTTAGTGGTCTTGTGGTAGAGTGTCTGCCCTGAGACTAGAAGGTTGTGCGTTCAAATCTCGCCCAAGTCATACCAAAGACTCTAAAAATGGGACCCAGTAGCTCCCTGCTTGACACTCAGCATTAAGCGGTTGGATTGGGGGGGTTAAACCATCAAATGGTTCCTTAGTGCGGCTGTGTCTGCAGCTCACCCCTCCCTGAGGGGATGGGTCAAACGTGAAGAACAAATTTTACACACCTTGGTTTAGGTTAACTTATTCTGGAATAATATTACTGCCTTTAATATTTAATATTCCTGCCTTTTTGTTAATCATAATTATGTTAAAAAAGTTACGGTTTTAAAGTTTTAAAATTTGCATTCTGCTAGCTTTTTGGACTATTTCAGCATTTTTTTAGCTATATGCTAACTGTTTTGGCTAAGTTTTCTTTTTTTTTTTTTTTTTTAAGTTTTCAGTTTCAGCATCTTCAGCAGCCAAATTCAGCTTACAGCATTCACACTAGCATTATTGCTGGTAATGCTATATATCTAATTCATAATTATGTTAAAAAGTTTTAGTTTTGAATGTTTTAAAAAAGTAGTTTTAGAGTGTTCAATGTCCTGTTCGGCCCGTGACATAAGGTGTGTTTTGGATTTTGCCTCCCTGTGCGATTGAGTTTGACACCCCTGATCTAAGGGAAATATAAATCATCACTATGGATTATCAATGTAATTTATTCCAGTATGGCGGCCAGATTTAATGATTTAGTGGACCTCATGTGTCTGCTGGGTCATAGGTCTAACGCGACATATAACATCATTTTTCCTCTTTGATCCTTTTTCTATTAAAGACAAAAACATGAAAGCTTCTGTCGCGTCTTTGCGGATAGATGACAAACTCTCAGAACAAAGGCTTTATTTTCATGGGTGATCATCATGGATGTTCAGAGGCTGACATGAGGCTCTTCTCAGCCCGGTGTGATCATCAGACCTCCACACTGAGCAGATGAGCTCAGTGCAGCTGCCGCGCTCCATCACACGCCTTGTTTGGCTGTTTTGGCAGATACAGTCGGTGACTTCATGAGCCGGAGGTCC
>NW_023418876.1:0-1657 GCF_002922805.2 Oryzias melastigma
GGTTCAATTCTTGCCTTGTCGCCCACGTGGGAAGCATCCTGGGCAAGACACTGAACCCCACCTTGTTTCTGATGGTAGATTGGTCCAGTATAGGTCAGCGTAGCCGCCACCAGTGTGTAAATGTGTGTGTGGATAGAGTCTTTAATGGCTTCACCCAACCACTGCCGTAAAAAAGTTTTTGCGTTATCATTCATAATCTATTAAAAAGGACTAAGAAATCATAATTTTTTACAGGTTATGTAAACTTATGAGCACAACTGTACAAAGCCACATACCTGCTTTTTCAGGGATTCCATGTTTGACACTGAGACCTAGTAAACCAGCAGATGCTACATGAACAATGGCAGGAAGGAATGTTAGAAACACTGATCGGTCAACCTTATCAACTATCCATTAATGTCTTTGATTTCTTAAAGGCAACACTATCTTTCATTGTTACATTTAAAAACCTAACCAGACTCATTTCTATCATATTAGTGAAATATTGACTATTTTGTGTAAAATTGGTTTATAGAGTTTTAGTGGATCAACCAAAGAGGCATCATATACTTTTCTAATAAGAACTCATATATCTTTCTGGTGTAGTAATAAATAGGATCAATGTGATATTTGATCAATCCTCAATCCAGCTAATCAGTAATTACTGAAAAAGGGTTAGCTGCTAAACAAGCAAGGCAGTCGCTCATGAAGCCTTGGTCCCACTAGATACCCCTTCTGTCTCCTGTCAAGGTCTCTGTCTTAGGCTGCTATGTTAAGATGTTTTGTCATTTATTTCTAAATATTGAAGTTCACTGATCCTGAACTATTTTTAACTTCCAGTGCACATGGACGGGGTCGAGGAAGAGGTCGAGGTTACAACCAGCCATTCAGAGATGGACAGTCTGGAGGACGAGGAGGAAGAGGAAGAGGGGTGGGGCCTTTGGAAAGTCATGCTGGGAAGAGGGGAGGTCAGAGCTCCAGCGGACGTCTTACGCAAGAACAATATGAAGGGTAGGACTTGTCGTGTCTTTATAAACTTTAAAGCTACATTCTGTATGTTTTGTCCTTTGAGGAACAAAAAACCAAAATGTCTGACATAAAGCGCCTAACAGAGTGACTGTTCCCCTTTTCTTTGGTGCTGCAGGCAGAGGAGGATGGAGGAGCAGACTACAGGGCCAAACATCTCTTTGATTCAAGGAAACATTGAGGACCAAACTGTGAGTACAGGATAAAATCTGCCAACTCTCTGCAAGATTCAACTCATTCCAGTTTGTTTATATTGACCTTATTCCTAGCCCCCATGAGCCTTTGCGTGAATTATGGGTGAAACTTAGGTAGACGCCGGAACTCGCATGTATTTACAATACAACTGTAGAGCCAACAGCACAATTCCTTTTGTTTTGGATCTATAACTTCAAATAAATGTGGAAAAACCAGCTGTCATGTCTTAAAAGAGGCGACGTAACAACTCCGGTGCTAAAATTGAAGGATTGGAGGATGACCTTAAAAAACATAACATTTTGTAGCATTTTTGGCTACTGTTTTTAGCTACTTTCTCAATTCTTCAGCATCGCGGTGAAGCTTTTGCCCGTTTCATGTTTTGACAAAGTCAGCTGAGGTTTAAACAGGTAATTTTTGAATATCTGATACCAGGAGATGCAGCAATTACACACCAAAT
>NW_023418876.1:1744-3967 GCF_002922805.2 Oryzias melastigma
CCTTTGCTAAAAAACACCAAACATGTTTTTCCTGAGAGATAATAAAACAATCAACATTTCACATCACTTTCAGGAGCAGCTCAGGCAAAGCGCTCCGGCTCCGCTCACATTGCAGCGGCGTTTGCGGTGGTCTGCTCATTACGTGGATCATGAATAATGAAAATGAGTCATGTGAAACATTGATTGTTTTATCATCTGTCAGTAAAACATTTTTGGTGTTTGTTTTTATCAAAGGCGTTTGAGAAATATCTCCGTTCATCGCTGAATGTGTGACGAATGTTGAATATGAAACTAGCTTAACCACACTGCTGTCAGGTCTCTGCAGTACCCGGCGTCTCTTCTTCTCTGGTGTTCTGGAGTAACATGACCATAATGTTGGATACAGATTTTCCTCTGTGTACTTTATCCACAAAATGAAAGATTTAAAATTCTCCGCCACATCCTTCTGACTTCATCCTCGCCCGGTAGACGGTAAAATCTGTACCGAGGAGGGCAGCTGCACTCCCTCTTCTTCAGCAGCCCATGTTCACACAACGCTCCACAAATTTAGTTTAGTTTGGATTTTAGTACAACCACGAGCTGCACAACATGCACCTGAACAAAAACGCCAAGACATTTTTGAAAACTTTGAGGGATTAAGTAAAACACGCTTTTAACGTTTGTATGCACCGCTAAAGCTAACAAAACCGCCACTTTCAGGGGAAACAAATAGCGGAATAGCAACCGGAAGTTGCACCCATAATCCCTTTTACATGAGAGGCTCCCGGAATAAGGTCAATAGTGTTGTCTAAAAGAGCCTGACAAGAAATGCAAGAAAACATCAAACAAAACACAAAATATTTATAATTGTTAGAATTCAATTCATTCAATGCAATTCAAGCTTTGATTTTTTTTATTTTATTCAGAACCAAGGCTGTATTCAGATTGGACACATTTAGTCCGCTTAAAGAGATCCAGAGTTTGTTTCCCGATAATGTGGAACAATGTTTCGGTCTGAAACAGGACCTGGAACCGTTCTCTGACCCATCTTTCGAGGTGGTCTTGGTTCATTTCAAATCGGACTGAACTTCGGTTCGCTCTGAGATTCCTCAGTCTGAATATGATCTGCTCTGAAACTGAAAT
Organism: Oryzias melastigma; assembly: GCF_002922805.2. NCBI lineage: Eukaryota > Metazoa > Chordata > Actinopteri > Beloniformes > Adrianichthyidae > Oryzias > Oryzias melastigma. The sequence goes on from NW_023418876.1 coordinate 2,867, forward strand.
AACTGAACCTAAAGGGCCACCGTAGCCGGTGGTAAGCACATTAGAAATGAGACGATCAGTGAGCAGAGGACAAATGTAAAGCATTAATGGTCATGTTAGCAAAAAGGAAGAGATTGGTCCAACTGATTACTTGCTAAAACATTTATTTTAACACAGTTAAAAACGCTAATTACTCACTTTTCTGCATCTTGTTACTCGGCACACGCACCACGCACGGGGAGCGGGGGGTCTGTATCATGTTTGGAGTTGTAACAGGATGTGTTGTTTCTCTACAGACTGATGTCATCGTCAACACCATCTCAGAAAACTTGGACCTAACTCGTGGAGCCGTGTCCAAAGCCATCTTGCAGGCAGCCGGCCACAACCTGCAGGTCGCCATCCGCCCCAAACCAGGAGTGTCTTCTGTGCCGTTTGGGACGGTTCTCATCACAGACGGCTTCAGACTCAGCTGTCGGAGAGTGTTTCACGCCGTCTGCCCTTGTTGGGACAACGGGCATGGCCAGGCAGAGAAGGTGAAGGAAAGAACTCAGATCCTCTCACAGTTAAACAAAAATCTTTAGAATTAAAACTACAACGTGTCTGTCACAGAAACATGATGGACGTGTTTTCAGACATTTCCATCACTCTTTGCTTCCTCAGCACAGTTCTAAGCTCACATTGTTCATCTGTGTTTAAACAAGGGTGGTCAATGGAAGCTAATCACACTTCCGCGTCCACAGCGTGCCTTAAATTCTGTCAAAGAACACTTCATCGAGGTTTTTCCCACTAATACCATGGTCACTTACAAAAGAAACTAGAAGAGTTGCATTCCCTGTGATAATGCTAGTGTGAATGCTTTTTGGCGAAAGCTGAAACTTTTTACAGAAAATAGTGAAGCAGTTTACTTTAAATGCTGAAGGGATTTACTAAAGATTCAAACGCTTGAAGTTGACCTGAATTTCTGAAAAATCTGTTGTAAAATTGCTTAAAAGTCCATAATAGTTTGAACTTAAAAGTGAAAGGACTAAAAAAATCCTGTTTTCAAAGAGGAAGAAACAATGTAAACGTTTAATATGACTGCAAAACAATCAACTTTTTAAAAGTACCAATAAAAACAGAAAA
>NW_023418877.1:0-2114 GCF_002922805.2 Oryzias melastigma
GTGTCGTATCCCGGCTTTGTTCTTCGTCTTGAGAGCCAGTAGCTCCTCTCGTGAGTACGAGAGAAAACTGACTCTCAATTACACTTTAAAAACATACATATCCATAGGATATATAGACCCACGTTCTCTTCGCAAGAGAAGTTAAAAATAGAAAACGAAATTACAAGAAAAACCTCGAAAACTACGAAAAACTACAATACAAAGGAAGAGCTGCTGAAAGGGCAGCCGCCTCCCGCAGCGCCAGATAGTTTGTGCGCTGAACAAACTTTGTTTCTATGTCTGTCTTTTGTTTCTTTTTTGTGTGTGTGTTTTCTATCAGTTTGAAGAATTTTTTTTAACGTAAAGCAAAATCATCAACTTCTTTTTGAGACAGAGAACTGAATTTACGATCTTTGTGTTTTTTAAGCCTAAAGTTGCGTTCACTCCTAAGGTGATGTGTTCGTCAGGAGGGTCCACAGTCATTGACGGGTCATTAATCTAATCTAATCTAATCTAATCCAATCTAATCTTATCGCACAGACGTGATCCGAGCTCCAACGGCGCGTTTTAAGGTGATGTTTCCAGAGTTCAGGGATTAAAACTTAAGCAAAAAACTTCACATCAACCAATCAGAGACTCAGCTTCAGTCTGTGACGCAATGATGATGTGATCAGGGGCGGAGTTCTAAACCATCATGGAGGAGAAGCTGAATGTTCTCCTGAACTTCATAAAAATTTCCTGTTTTTGCATCGAGACGACAATAAAAAGTTTCTCTAACTCTATTCTAATTTGTCCCTCCGTGGGCTAATGTGGGACAGGAAGTCCTCAAACTAGTCAAAGAGAGATGGAAGTACCGCTGAAGGCGCCAGCATTCAGACGCCATCGTTCAGACGCCGCCAGCGTTCAGACGCCGCCAGCGTTCAGACGCCGCCAGCGTTCAGACGCCATCGTTCAGACGCCATCGTTCAGACGCCGTCGTTCAGACGCCATTGTTCAGACGCCGCCAGCGTTCAGACGCCGCCATCGTTCAGACGCTATTGTTCAGACGGTGCCATTGTTCAGACGCCATCGTTCAGACGCCGCCAGCGTTCAGACGCCATCGTTCAGACGGCGCCATAGTTCAGACGCCATCGTTCAGACGCCGCCATCGTCAGACGCCGTCTGACGCCATCTAAACTTTAGGCGGGAGCTCCTCCCACATGCGACTGGAGCGACGGGTTTACGAACGGGGATCTCGTTCGGTCTGAGCGTCAGGCATTGATCTTCAGACAGCAGCACAGATTCAGACGTTTCAACTCAACGATTAAAGAGGTAAAGCGTCCAAATGAGTCATAGCCCCCCCTGTTGTGAGGGGGTGGTATAACAGGGACGTGGAGGCCCCTGACCCCCCATGACTCATAATGATGAAAAAGGAGCAGTTCACTATAAACTGATGTAATCTGATTACTCTGCTGTCAGAGGAGTAACTGTGTTTGCCGTGCTGCTGTGTTTGAGCAGGTTTCGCAGCGGCGGTGGATCCGTTTCCTCCCCTTCTGATGACGGACAGCCGCCCCCCCGGCCTACACTCCTACGCCGCGTCCTGTGGGTGGCGCTGCCCCTACAGCTGCTCCTGCTGCTCCTGCTGCTCCTGGCCTTCCTGCTGCCGCTGTCGGAGGACCACTACTGCGCCCAGTCCAACACCTTGGCCCACTCCCTCTACCCCACGCTCCGCTACACCAACGGGCCGCCGCCTGTCTAGGTCGGCACAGTGAGGACCGACACCCTTCTCCGGAGTAATCGAGTACTTTTGGAGGAACACTTGAGAACTTGGAAATTTGCTGAAAATCACATTTTTCTACCTGCATTCTGGCATGAGGAGGACCCCCCCTCCCCCCCACCTATTTGTTTATTATCTATTGATTCAACTTTAATATCCACATCTGCTTTTATTTTGAAAAAACGTCTTTATGGTGAGTAACGGCTGGTAGTTTGTTTGAATGATTGTTATGAGCATAAAACTATAAATGAGATGATGTAACATGTATATTACTAACAGATGTTTATGTGAAGAACAACCAATGAAAACGCTGCTGAGCCTCCGAGCCTTTACTGAAACAACTGCATGCAGAACACCCCCACCCCGAACACAGACCCCC
>NW_023418877.1:2209-3529 GCF_002922805.2 Oryzias melastigma
CCAGAAAACTATGGGGAACCTAAAATATTTTGAAAAAATATTTTATGTTTGGCCGAAAAAAATAGGTTTCAAAACTCAAAATTTCTGTTTCAAAACTTTTTTTTTCTTTTCAAAAATCTGAAGTTTCAGTTACAAAACTTTTGGCCCTCTTGTGGGGCGTTGGGGCGGGGCTAACACAAGGACCAATCAAAATCAATGAGGGAGAACTTCAGTCCTGGTGCGTTCACTGACTGAGAACTGTATTAATTAGGGCGGAGTTACGGTGTAGATTAGGGCGGAGTTACGGTTTATTTTAGGGCGGAGTTACGGTGTAGATTAGGGCGGAGTTACGGTTTATTTTAGGGCGGAGTTACGGTGTAGATTAGGGCGGAGTTAGTTTAAACATTTTTGATTCCTCACACTTAAACTGGTTTGTGTAAAGTTTGTTTCCATCCAGGACTCTAAAGGATTTATTTAACTTGAACTGCTAAAGTTAGAAAAGAGAAACAAACAGAAACCAAAGTAAATATACAAATAAAAACAATGAGAACGTATTACTGTCCACCGTAACGTAGCTGCGACGTACGTTAGTCTTTCAGTTCTACGGCTTTTGTGGCACCAACAAAACATCAATCCCAAAGGAAAAATACATTTTTGTTAAATGGGTCATAACTTCAACATCTGGATGGTTCATGCTGAGGATCAATGCCAGGTTGATCCAGCTGGGGGCGATATTGAGCCAAATAACAACACAAGAAGAAGGATGACAACAGAGGCGAAAACAGAGGCGTGTGGAGTCCGCTGAACCACAGCAGCTGCAGGAGGAAAGGGGCGTGTCCAGAAACTGTTTTCTGGGCTTTCAACAGAGGAAGACGACCAGGTGAGCTGTCCGGGAGCAGGTGAAGCCTGGACTGATCTGATCAGGATCCTGATCTGCGTGAGATCGGAGATGAGATTCTTTTCACGTCTCCAGATTTGTGTGTGAATGATGCGTTTAAATGCTGCTAGCATGCTGGGACATCAGAGTTCTTATCACTTATCCTAAACTTAGATCTTAATTTATAAACTGTTGACCTTTTTTTCTGCTTTATAAACACAAATGCTCCAATAATTAGTTTTTTTTAGTCTAAAAATGTATTTCAGGAACAATCATCACTTTAAAACCTTTCCAGAACTCCTCACTTGACTGGACAGTATTTCTGATATCGGAGCGTAAATGTGAACACGGATCTCTCTCAGACCCCAGGAGAATATTTTCCCTCCATATCAAATACCCCCGTCGGTAACGCTTTATATGAAGGTGTGCTTGTTAAGTATTAATAAGATATTAATAAGCATTAG
>NW_023418878.1:0-3957 GCF_002922805.2 Oryzias melastigma
TGGCTTGATGCCTGACTAATTCTCATCAAATTTCACAGATATCCCTTTGGTAACTAAGTATCTAAAATTGTCAGTAGTCTAAACTCCAGAAAAGATCATTTACATTACAAAAAATAAAATTCCCTTTTTGTGTGCTTGTAATGTGACATAAGATGTTAAAATGATATATTATTGGAGTGTCAAATTCTGAATTCATTAACATTTCAAGATATTGTTTGCACTAGAATGAGAGTTTGGCTTATTTTCTGTAATTTTTCTTTTGTAGCTGCCACATTTTGTAAATGTGAAAGTAAATTAACCTATCTTGCTTAAAAGAAATGTCTTCTAATGGGAATTTTTCTTAAAATTCTTAAGAAAAAAAGATTGTCCCAAGCAGTTCACTAGATTTAATCTAAAACAACACTTCCAACTTAAAAAATAAAGTTGCTTTGTTAATATTTAATATATTTGACTCACTGATGAAAAATAGCTTCATCTGGAGTAATATTGTTCGATAGAACACCTCCATTTGCTTTTACACTAGATGGGTATAGTTAAATAATCTCTACTAAATGCGAATGTAACAGGATGAGATCTGTCTTTTTGTTTTAATTACACAAAATGTTGGTTTTTAAGTTTATTTTAGTGTTGGGTGGGTAGTCCCTCCTCAACTTGTTCTTCCTCGCTGGTTTTCCCCTCTTCCCTTTCTGCTTTGTTGTTTAGTGGGAGAGGTGAGTGGACCCTTTAACGTTTGCAATACAAATCCACCTTTCATTTCAGTTATGACCAATATATCCTGTTATTATTTGCGTTATTTGACGGAAAAATACATAACCTTTAAAAATGTTGATGTTTTACTTTAATATAAGGATTAGCTGATCTTCCTCTACTTGTCACCCTCATGTAGGAGCTAAAGCAGGCAGCTAACACGGTGATTTCTGTTTTTTTGAGGGGGGAATTGTCAGAGCCACAATAAATATAGGTCTTCAAGGGTGCTGCTGTGTCCCAGCGTCCTTTATTTCCTTAAACACAACAGTTGCACCAATACAATGCTAAGTAAAGTTTTGCTATTAGCATAAACAGTTAGCACATAAAGCTAATATTTTCTAGCCTTAACGCACAGCAGTAAATTTGGTAACAAAAGGAAAGAAATAATAACAAGAAACATATTTGAATTATTTTTGTTGTCTTGAGTATGAAACCACAAATTAAAATTTCTACAGCGACAAGAACGTAGTGTTAGCTATGCTAATATCCTGTAGTTAAAATGCATCAACAAATAGCGCTACTACCCATTGCCGCTCTCGAACGCCAATAATTACTGACTTTAATGCCAAAAGGCTGTTCACTTCTGATGTTATTTACAACTAACATTCTAGGATAATAAAAAGTTATGTTCTTTAAACGAAGAAATTCTTAGCTTGCCCAAGCTGCAGTGTTGATAGCCCAACTAAAATAATAAAAGATTACAGTAACATTATGTTTAATTTTACACCTCTATATGCTTCTACTATTTGGTCACGATTTAAAAACAAGTAAATATTATCTGCCAACACAATGCTAACGTCTGAGTAAAGTATTGTTATTAACCTGGATGGTTAGCTAATGATAGCTAGCTTGGATAGATAGCAAAGCGATAATAAAAAAGGGAACAAAATGCAAAAATACCAACGAAGTGGGAAACCACAATTTCTTCTACAAGAACTCGTGGTTAGCGTTGCTAAAATCCTAAAGTTAACCCTCTAACATCAGAGCTCCAGTGTTTATGTTTTTTGATATACTGTAATTTTTTTATTGTATACACGATCAAGGTAATTCCCGTAGATTCTGAAGGAGAAAATGGTGCGAGCTGCTTTTCTCCTTCAGAATCTGCTGGAATTATGTTGATTGTGTTAATGGTTGAAAAGTTACAGTATGTTAAAGATTGTCACCGGTGACACCTCAAGTGTTAAAGGGTTAAAATGCACCTACAAATACTACTATTTCTCCACAAAGCCACTAGCTACTGACTTTAATGCATTCAAGCTGCTCACATCGAGTTTTATTTACTTTAAATGTTCTGAGGCTATAAAAGTTGACGTGTGTGTAAACAAAGAAAGTGTTAGCTTGTCTAAGCAAGTGCACCGTTAGCCCATGCTGCTATCTCTTAGCAGGGTGGAGGCCTTGATCAGATCTTCTGTGGATTTAGGTTGATTCACTATAATAATCCCTGTTTGTTTAAATCTCCACTGTAGAGAGAGTGGGGGTGGGGTGCAGCAGTTCTACCTTGTGTTAATGCAGGATCTCTTTTGTTCTAGTTGCTGAAGAATCAAAGCGGACACTGACGAGACGACTTCTGATGGTTTTATGTGATGGATGAGAAGCTCACAAGACTGGTGTAAAAACATGCAATATTCCAATGTAAACCGGAACTGATATTTATCTTAATACTGGACCCTTGATGACCATATCTGCCTCATTACAACAGCTCTGGTGTGATAAGATCAGATAGCTGGTCGCTGACCTCATTCCCCTCTGTCTGTGATGGGAGCACAGAGCTTCCTTAAATGACGTGATCACATGATGCCGCTCATTTAAGGAAGTCTGAATACACAGAGATGAAACATCGATCCCACCTGCCCGATCAATGAGCGGGGGGCCTTTTCCCACGAGATGGGAGGAATCAATCATGTTCAGTATGAACAGTTTGTCATAACATTCATCAGACAACGTTGTATATTAAAAAAAAAAGATTGGAACAAGAGGACATGATATGTTTGAGCACTTCCCTCACATATCTCTGTAAAAGTTTTAGTTCTCTGATTTCAATATGCTGAATTGAAACATCAAGACGAGTAACTTTGCTAATTTTATCCTGGAAGATAAAACACCAGCTAGGCAGTTTGGGTCCTAGTCATGTGATGCCCCCAGAGCCAGAAGAGGTCTTTGAGACACAGCAGAATCCGTGGTTTGTCATGAAATATCATCACCCACCTGACTTAAAATGCCAGAATTAATCTGGCAACAAATCTGTTTCAGGAGGCATATGGCTTTTGAAAAAGTAGGTCAACCATTAACCAGCAAACAGCCTCGTCTGGAGATGTTCTTCTCCTTCAAAAGCCCAGATGTCAAGCAGGACACCACTTCTAAAAAGCAGACTGGAAAATCACAAAAATTCAACATACTGTGTTGGACTTGAACACAGCCGTTGTCATGCTGTGGCTTCCCTAGTTTCTGTTTCAGATATCTGCAGCATGAAGCAGCTCTTCAACGGCAAAAATCTTCATTCACTCGATTCAGGATGTTCTCACACAAAACACATAAAAGGGCTCTCCTCCCCACCAACCTAACAGCTGCGCAGGTTAAGGTTTTGACCTGTGCTCTACACTGCTGCTCCGCTATATTTAGCAACACAGATCAAAACCTTCTACCTTGATCTCATCAGACCACAAGTTCCATTTCCTGTCAAAGAACCTAAAACACATGCTGGTGAAATTAAAACGTCTCTGGACTTGAAGAGGTCTTCATGTCGTTGCTCTGAGGAGCATCTGCAGATCACATAAAACTGTATCTGGCAGACTCTACTATATAGTCCTTTGGTTATTTTTAGCAGAGCTGTTGGCCTCTTGGCAGTTTTTCCTTCATAGCTTCTGCTTTATGTGACCATCCATCACAGAGAGATGACCTGCTCTAGATATGGTCTTTATAATGCCATTTATTCCTCTGTGTTTCAGAAATCACTTCTGGGGTCTTAACCCTTTAACACAGAGCTCTAGCTCCAGTGTTGATATTCTTTGGACTATGCTTAATTCTTTAATCGTTTATGCAATTTACCTAATTCCATCAGATTCTGAAGCAGAGAAAAAGCATCTTTGCGCTGATATGCAACCCATTACAGGGGTTAAGAGCTCACGCATGCAACGTAAATCAGCTAATTCTGACTAAAAATGAGCTAATTTACATAGACTGCATAAACACTTGAATATTAACAGTAAGTCA
>NW_023418879.1:0-4113 GCF_002922805.2 Oryzias melastigma
TATGGTATTGATGAGGACAGATACGGTTAAGAAAAGTTGGAACACATACAGGGTTGTGTTACAAAACTTGATGAACTTATTATTACAGTTTATTGTTATTTAATTATGTTGCTTGGAAAGGCCCTTTGTGAAATTCTGAAATATGCAGAACTTTTTAGCTTCGGGTAACTTTACCTGTTTTTTTCAAACAACTTAAATTTGCACCATTTTAAACTTTCTGGTTGAACTTTACTACCTTGGGTCTGCCGCGGCACAGCAGTGGAGCGGTTGGCCTCTGATCAAAAGTTTCCAGTTTCGAATCTGACCTTGCCCGCCCATGCATTGAAGTGTCCTTGGGCAAGACACTGAACCTTGGCTCTGGTGGTAGGTTGGTGCCAGTGTTCAAAAGCGCTTTGGGCCTTAGAGGAAGGTGGAAAAGCGTTATACAAGTATACGCCATTTACCATTTGAGCGGGAAGTACGACTTCTAAAGTCAGTTCTGATTGACTAAAATAATGTTTATTTTAGAACAAAACATCAGAATTCATAAATCATATTGTAAATTTACAATGATAGTAGACATCTTCCACAGCAGAATAAAAGTATAATTTTTTTTTCCTTTAAATTCTGGATTTGTTTGTCTTTTTTTACAGCAATTCTAAATATATAGTAATAATACACTTAATTTCAGTCTTGAAAGAAAAGGCTATGGAGTTTTCAGGAATGCCTGTAGATGAAAACATCAAACAAGGACTTTTTTTCCCAAGCCCAGTGGGGTCGCCCCCTATCGGCACTACAAATGTGGTAGCAGACAAGATTTACAAGATTTTTGCGTCTCAGACATTGAGGCCATGTTCAAACCTTTCATTCTGTCAGTTATTGCCGGCAGGACATTAATAAGACGTAGCTGCAGTTGCTTACAAAAAATAAAAAATAAAAAATGAAGACAAGTACTATTAGTGTGTCTTGTAATGGCAGAGACTATTTTCACATAGATTATAAAGGCTGTTCTCAATGGCTACACAGAAAGCCAACTTTGCAATGTTCCTGGTGCCTAGGGTTAGAAACAACCCAGGATTTTGAATTCCAACATCAAGGGAGAGGCTCCTGGAGGTTAGGAGTGCTGGCTTTTGTTAGACCTTAAGGTCACCATTCCTTCAGCTTATGCCCCTGGCATCACCTTCCTCCTTGACTTCAAACACCCTGGCTACATTCCTAGCCCATGTACCAATAAGCACTAATAATGCAGAAAAATGAAAACCAAAACAGATGGACTCCAATAGTAGAGGGGATTACTCAGGCCTATCCGGGGCTCTGTTTGTTCCCCTGAGCAGTGAGAGTTGAATCCCACACCATCCTTTTCTCTGCGCAGGAGATGGAGCAAACTGACAGAAAAATTCATTACGTCATTGAAATAGCTGTGAAAAAGATTTTCTTATTTAAGAAAAATCCTTATCCTGGCACATTGGAAAGATAAATACCTGGTACTGAACAGTGCAGGTGAAGAATTCCTTGCAGGATAATCAAGTATAAATTAAATCTGTGTACAAACGAAACATGTAAACAAGATTTAATGATAAATCCATTTACGTTTTAGTTTCATAAAGTTCAGCCCACTATTAGAACATGATACCACAATGTATAGTCACATGTCTTTGCTAAATTCAGTGTTCCACACATTGGGCTATATGGATTGATCATGGTTTTGGTGCCATCACTTGTCTTGTCCGCTGTGATTGCATTTTGTCATTTTGATGTTACAGTAAACAATCCTATAATGTCTCAATCAAAATGGTATTTTCCTATATCGATTATAATCAATTTATTTCATTTTGAAACTATTTTATAATGTATCAATCAATTTGATTTGATTAACAACTTGCCTCAGACAGATCAATCTCGTTTAATTGTAGAAATAGAAGTCGATTCATTGTTACACTTCTACCTGGTTCCTAATACACTGTAGAAAAATCAATATCTGAACCTGAAGCATGTGAACAATGTCTCATGTCATGACAGAATGGTCTACTAAAGCACACTCAATCTTCATTAATGCCCAGAACTGTGGTAATGTCTCAAATATGATTACACAAAAAACCCCTCCAGCCTTAATGAATGTGTGTGAGATGTTGGTTAGGAGTTTCCCCCAAACAATTAACCACACAACATAGAAAATGTGTAGTAAAAACACCCAAAATCTCCCCCCAATTACCACTGGAGACGGCTGTGAACTCACATTCACGCTAAAATCATGAGAAGAAATCTAGACAGTTCAAAAGCCACAAGTCTGGGTGTTTTGGACCTAGCCCGGCAAATAGGGTTGTTGAGAAAGTACAATGCTGTAAAAAACAATCCTGTCAAACGACAAATCAACAGCAGTGGGTTTTAATCATTGGCACATGGTATAATGACATTCTTATTATTTAAACAAGGCGAAAGTTTTGGTTCAAATACATTTTAATATTTTAAAAAACTGAAGGTCCACATGGGCTAATCAAGAGCAGTAATAGTTTAGTTTTTTGACAGACTCTTTTTCAAAGAGACCAACAAATGAACAAAACACAGAAGAATGAAAACAAGTCAAGGTCACACTGTGTGGTTAAGTTCAAAAATATCTTACTTAATCCAGACAGAAAGAACTTATTTTTATGTACAAAGGAAGGTGGAAAATAATTCAATTTTTAGCCTTCTTTAAACATTACAAATAAGGTATGATTTATTTATTGTCATTAGACTTATTTCCAAAGAGTGTTTAATTTACAGTTTACTAACTAATTGGACATAATTTTTTTAATTAGTCTTTAATCAGGTTAGAACTGAACTGTGCACATGGGCACTGGAAAACTTTATCTAATTATAACAAACATTTAGACATGCCCAGAACTGTCTGAAATACAGGAAATAGCGAGTTCCATTGTAAACAGAAATATTCAGAATAGTACAAGACGATCTTCTGAGCGTTCCTTTTTTATTATTATTTTTGAGTGACTGTTCACATATCATTTTCTATATCTGTGTATTCTTGGCCACATAGACCTGGAGGAAAAGTTCAAATAAGACATAAGACACAGCTATTATTACCAATTTCCATTATTCCTCGAATCTCTATAGGATGTTCTGAAAGGGTTGCTGTTGGTATCTTGATCTCAATCATACAAAAGTGTCCTTTTCTGCTGACTCACTCGCTGTGCAAAAACAGTTTCTATGAAATGTCTGCAGGCTTCCTTTGACAGTTAACCTTAACTCCTCAACAAGACAAATGAGATGCTATTACTACGACAGTGGTGAAGTGGTGTAACGTCTTACAAATATTTTAAAGAAACACTCAACCAAGACTTAATGGTAAATCCCTTACAGACCATTAGAGAATCACAGGTAAGACACTGGGGTTTGTCAGAAAAAAAAAATCTATGCACTTTGATTCTACAGATCATGATAATCTTATTTATGAATGCTTCTGCTAGCTTCTTATGCCTGCTGGTGTATGTCTTAGACCTCTGAGGTTCATTAAAGACCGCACATCTCTCATTCACCGCTGAACACTAAAGCTCATCAGTGCCCAGACTTATACATTCAGACACATTTATGTCTACGTCTGCTTTTTGTCTGGTTCCATAACATCTTTCATGTTAATGTATCCGCCCAAAACATCCTCATATCTTTCATTCCCAAGATTTTACCTTCAGTGTTACATTGGTGTGTGTTAAAAAAAATACAATCTTAATGGTTGTTTTGCTCTACAACCTTTTCAGTCCGATCACCATAAGAAAATTCAAATTGTTTGTCCTCCACAGCAAACAAACTAGCATGTTGATTTAGCAAAATCTTCATCTTGATTTTATCTAAATGGTTCACTATTGAAATCTCAATCATTGTAGCTACTTCCCCTACAACCAACTTCCATGAAAATGAATGTGAAAGTCAACAAAGACTGACGTTCTATTTTCAAATCAATCAAATTGTTAGAATGAATGAATAAATACGTTTCTAATCTATAGTTAAGACTTTTAATCCTGGTGGAGAATTAATATTTTTTTAAGGGTTTTATTTTCAGAGTATGACCACAACAACAGCAGCAGGACCTTCTCCCCTCTAGTCCACCTGAACACCTCTCTGCTGGCTCACCTGGCTCGC
>NW_023418880.1:0-3265 GCF_002922805.2 Oryzias melastigma
ACACACTAAGTTAGGATTTAAAAACATTAAACCTAGCAAACACTGAATATTTGATAGATGCCTTAAAAGCACAAGTAGAAAAGCCTTTTTTTATTGACAGAAGGGTTTGAAACAGCCCTTTTGGCTCTGACTCACTATGATGCTGTGTTACAAATAGAGAAAAAAGTGCTTATGAAGCAGCAGGCTGCAGCGATGGTGCTGTATGCAACCGAGACTTCTGCTCACCTCCTGCTTACCCTTGTCTTGCTGCTTTGTTAGTTGTATATTTTGCTCTTTTCTAGTCAATAGTTAGCTTGTGTTAAATTTTTGCTGAGAAGACAAATATGTAGATGCCACTGTGCAGTTTAATTTTGTTTCTGCAATGCAGAGATCATGCTCCCATGGGACATCATAGTGATCTGTGCAGCAAAGAACTGTTATGTAATCTAGGCAGGATTAGTGAGATTTTACAGCATGTTCCCTTTAATTCTTCAGGTTTAGACTAGTTCAAGCAGTTTCTTTTATTGTTATCCTTTTAGAGACATGCTTTTTTACCTGGTGAGGTTCAATTAAAATTAATACAATATTTTAATGTCAGAATAAGAAGAGATAAAGTAGCTGCCACAGAGAAAGAAAGAAATGCCACGGATGTGTTGGCATCAGATTTGCATTTTTTATTTGATTAGAAATATTCAAGGCAAACTTGTTTTTAAAGTGAGAGGGTTTTTACTTTTACAAATGTTGTCTATCATGGCAAACACAACTGACTGTATATAGAGAACTGAACTTAGCAAGTGTGACATCATCAATTGAAAATGACTAACTGCTAATGAAATTAGCAAGAACGTGTTTTTTAAATTATTTTGACAAGTAATAAATATATGCTTCTCAATAGAAGTCAATGGGATTTGGGCTTTTTGGAACCATTGGGTATTTGGAACACGAGGAGGAAGGGTCACTCAGTTCAGATCTCATATACTGTCAATGGAAAACACAAATGGAAAGTTGCCTTTCATTGTAAATTCAGACAGGTGAATTTACCTGAAACTTCAGTCAATCAATCAATCCATCAATCAGTCGATCACAATTTGTAGAGTACATTTCATCAACACACTGATGGTTCTTGACAAAAAAGACATGTCAATGTAAGTTAAAACAATATGACAAAAGATTAGAAGCAAAAGCAGAAAAAAGATGAATTTAAAATGAAAGGCATTGCTGTGGCTAATACTTTGAAGAGGCACTGTTTAGGTTAAAAGACAGGAAGGGTAAAAATGTACTAATGATAAACCATAAAAGCCACAAAAGACTTAAAACCAAAAAAAGTAAATTAATAAGGTAATTCAATGATTCAGTTAAACTCTCAGATCCTCAGTAAGTTGTTTCACAGATGAGGACCATGGAACCAAAGGGAGGTTTGCCGTGACTCCTGGTTCTTATTGTGGGTTTAGATAAGAGAGCAGAACCTGAGGATCTGAGAGTTCTAAGGGTTCTGTAAGGAGTGTTCCCTGCAAAAGTGGTGAGAGTAATACAGTTTTTTCAGTACAGATTTCATCATTATTTTATCTTATGTTGTACAAAGACAGAGGATTAGTCAGAATTACATAACAAACCATGTATTTCTGAGCAATCATTAATTGAAATGAGCAGATATAGATCGTTGACTAATCCCCCGTTCTGGGGCAGCGTTCAAGCTTAGCGTAGTTCATAGAAATCAAAAGTTCTACAGGCTATAATTAACTGGCAAGTGAATATGAGATAAAACATAAATGAATGAAGCACATGTCCTGTGATAGGCAGCATGATACTGCTACACATCAATGTTGGCTATCAGCGGTAAATGGCAACAAGGGCCTTAGATCTTCTAAATAACCCTATTTGCATGCTTTAGTCTTGTAATTGGTGTATATTGCATTCCAATGATTTGTTTTTTATTTGTATGTTTGTTTTTTTGTTTGTTTGTTTTTCTCACCAACCCACAATGCACTGCTGCCCCCATGATGCACCTCCGCTTGCTGGTTTATGTTATTGCGCTTGAACCCCCATTGGCCCATTGCCATCATGTGCTCGCTGCCTGCTAATTAAGACTCAGTCGGCTGTCAAATCACTGAAGCGACCCCTCGACGCAACCTTTGACCTGGTACTATGATCTTTCACCTTTTAGCTTGGCATGAGGCTGTGTTGTGATAGATAAACCGACTTGTCAACAATGTAAACAATTAACATGTCACTGAAGGGTGATGAACTGACTTCTGCTAACAGTTTTGCTGCATGATTATTATTGTGTCAAAACTGCTCTTTTAAATACAGTTCATTCCTTAAATATCCTAATAATAATCCGCTGTCAATGTCAGTTCATCACCTTAAGTGAATCTTCAATGCCATTTCTGGGCAGCATTTCAGGGTCAGATAGCTTATTATGTGGTAGTCTTTGCATGACTGTTTCCCTTTCCCATAATGCATGAGTGATGGTTAAAGAGGTGTGCTGACAGTCTTTAAATGGCTTATTGAGTACTATTATCATGGAGCTAGCAGTGCAGCCTTCCCCAACTACATTATCTCTGTTGATGTTCCAACAATGATTGCTATGTCTTATATCATCTTTACCAGTCTTCTTTGCAAAAAGATCTAAATGTATCACAGCCATCACTTGAAATTACACAAGAATAGTAATGACACTCTTATGAATAATATTTTTGTTGTGCAAGGCCAGCTAGATGTCTTAGTTTGCTAGCTGACATCACACTCCTCACATCACACTCTGGTAGCAGTAGAGTAGTACACGCCTTGCTTGCTGTTACATGTTGTAGCTGTACGAATTAGCGACTTTGTCTTCTAATGGAGTTTGTTTTTTCTCTCTTTCTGTCTTAAATGTCACTACCACCATCCTTTGATCTCTTTCACGTCCATCCTTTATTTTGGCGTTGCCCCCTCTTCAGGGGCTCCCTCCTGTCTTGCCTCCTTTACCAAAGAGACCCGCACTTGAAAAAGCCAACGGTGCCACCACTATGTTCAATGCTGGAGTATTCCAGTACCAACAGGCCCTGGCCAACATGCAGTTTCAACAGCAGGCTGCTTTCATACCATCAGGTAAGGCCTCAGCCCTCCGACAGTTTTGGTTGTAGTGTATGGAGTTATATTCCTTACACAGTTAAGTTGGGTTTTTGCATCTGCAAACAAGTTATGAGCCCCTTGTAAAAAATGTCTGTGCCAAATTATTATCTTCTGTCCAATACCAATGTGTCTTTTGGTTAAAATAGTTGTGGTTGCAAAAAAAAAAAAAAAA
>NW_023418880.1:3275-4366 GCF_002922805.2 Oryzias melastigma
AAAACATAAGCAGGAGAGTTTTAAGGTTTTCTTGCATACTTGCAAAAATGTTGTCTGTTTTTAGAAATATTTTTTAGGTACTCATAAGTACCTGTACTTAGTACACATGTATTCAATACCTTGTTTTCAGACTGGACACATTTAATTTGCTTAAAGTGAACCAGAGTTTGTTTCCCCTGATAATTTGAAACACATTTTTAATCTGAAAACACCCAAGTGGACTCTGGTCCGGCACCAGGAACTGCTCTCTGACTCATCTTTCGAGGTGGTCTCAGTTCACTCTGAGTTTTCTTAGTCTGAATAGGTGCAGTGCTCTGAGCAGAACAACTGGACCAAAACGGCCACCATAGCAGGGCTTTATGTCATGGAGACACAGTAGTAGAGCAAGACGAGACACTCATTGAAATGTGTTTGGATTAATGCAGTCTCAATAAAACAACTTTTAACATGACACATTGCCTCACACTGTTTTGAAAAAGTTAACTATCCCAACATGGAATGCAAAGCGTAGGACTTCTATTATTATTTCTTTAAGTAGCGACAGTCCAGTGTGAACACCATATGCTAAAAGCACCTTCAAGAACCAGCGTTCGGCATGTTCTTGATCCTGTAACACATTCCCAGACTGAGTATAGCATATGTGAAAGGAGTTTTCATGACTGATGTCAGCCTAACCATGAAAAGGGGTTTTGTCAAGTCAGACTGACTTCAAGATCACTTGCAGTAGATGTATTGATTTGTTGTCATTGAATCACTAGAGTAATGTAAGAGAAAGCAACCCTTATGGTGCTCAAAGTAAAACTGTTAATAAGCTTTGCTTGCAAAATGGTCAAATGAATACATTTTATTTGGAACTTCCATATATTTAAGTATAGCATGTCATGAGTAGACTTGTTTGCAGATGTGAAACTTATTTTCACAAAATATCTATCAAAGGAATATGATTCCATGGCCATGCGACTGATGGCTATCAAATTACATCTCTCCCTGCCTGGAAGTGTTGTAGCATCTAGAGCAGAGGTATTCAAATCCAGGCCTCGAGGGCCGGTGTCCTACATGTTTTCCAACCAACCTTCCTTTGAAGCTCCTTA
>NW_023418881.1:0-914 GCF_002922805.2 Oryzias melastigma
GCAGGACATGTCAAACACTAGAAGAACAGCGTTTTCTACAGGAAATGTGACTGCTGAAAATCTGAGCTTGGAGCTGAAGACGCTGCAGATGATAATAACAGGCTCAGACGGCTGCAGTCGCTGGTTAGGATGTCTATACAGAGAAGCTGCTCAGAATTTGAGGATGACAAACTAACAATGTTGCTTAAATGCAGATTTGGCGTGTGCTGTGGTTTAGCCATGCAGAGCTAAGAGTGAGCACAGGACTTGATGTTAGTCACTGATGTAGTCTGAAAACAGACAGAAGCTCAACTCTACTGCAAGCTGGTCATCAGACAGTTTGTGTTTGCTTTTCTCATCAAAGCAATTTAGAGATAATAGCACTTTACAAATGGATGGATTTGAGAGCTTGATGGTAGAAGCTGATGTCAGTCTCTGGAGAACAAGTTTATCTTTCTGCTGAAGGTAGTAAGCAACACGGGAGGATTTATTTCAGTTTACTCATCAAATTGGTTGGGTTGAGTACAAGTGTTGGTGATAGTTCTCATTCATCCTGGTGGTGCTGAAGTTAAGTCACAGCGACTGGATTAAAAAAAAAATTGAAAAAGTTATTAAAATCCAGCTGCTATGACTCAACTTCCAAGACAATGAGTAAAAAATATAAAGATTTAATAATAATCTGCATCTACAAACTTTAGAAAAGTGCTAAAAAGGACAAACCCCAAACTGCAAAAGAGTTTTTGTTTTACTGAGGAGCAAACACGTATTTGAGAATCATTCTGTAAGTTGTTCCATTAAAGAAGATGAGGTCTGTACTGTTAAACACAGATCCATTTCAACCGTCTCTCTTCTACATCTAGGACTGAGTTCTAGAACCAGAACTTTCATCAGAACCCTGGCTGTGGTTAAAGCAGGTCATGATGTTGGAGCTCCAC
>NW_023418881.1:2312-3987 GCF_002922805.2 Oryzias melastigma
ATTGTGGATGAGACTGATGTGATGAAGTATAAACAGCTTTAAGGACAAGAAAATAGAATCTGAAGATTCAGTTTGTCATTCATCCATCCATCCATGTATGCATGCATGCATCCATCCATACTTACATACATCTGCTGCCAACTTTTCACCTTGGAGTGAGACTCTGTGCAGGAAATAAATAATCACTAAACGGTGACAAGACATGGGACGAGTCAAGTGACGTTTAATGAAAGTGTATTAGAGAAATAATGCACCGCAAGGTAAAAACGGATAAACTAAAAAGCAATAAGACAATAAAAAAAATTTAAAATGTTTACATTTGTATATTTTAAGGAATAATATTTCAAGGGAGAAGAGATTCCACAGTCAAGACTATAGTGATAGATCTATCAATATGTAAAATTATTACTTTCTTGTTTCTGAAAACAGTACTTAGAACATTCAGAATACATCTTAGGTGTGGTTTGGTTGATCTTCTGCTGGTTGATGTGTTACGGCTGCAGTGCTGTCCATGGACCAATTCTGTTTGTGTGACTTCATCAGACAAGTTGTTTAATTTAACCTAGAATACTCCAATAAAATATGTTTATTGTGATGGAGCAGAGAGTAAATCGCTTAAAATGTGTTTACTGACCCTAAAGCAGGCGTCTGCGACTTGAGGCTTTGGAGCCACAAGTCACTCTTTCATCCTTCCCCTGAGGGAAGAAAAACACAAAAGACCTGAATAAACCATCAGTTTGTAGTCTTGGTTCATTCATTTTTGGCAGATAACTGAGATAACTTAGCAAAATGATGTTAAAAAGTTTAATCTACTGTCAGAGTGGATTGTTATTCAAACAAACTTAAAGCACATTTTTTTATCTTCTGGTGCACATAAGTGTCTAGTTGCTATTCAGAGGCAAAGTTCTCAGAACATCATGGCCCTGCGACAAACTTGCGACTTGTCCAGGGTATACCCCGCTTTCCTCCAATAGTGGACATGTTTGGCTCTGGTAGCCCCATGACCTTGAAAGGGATAAGAAAATAGATGGACGGATGTCCTACATCACCAAGAAATGCCACAAGAACATGATAAAAACACCAAAAACATGATTTTCATTAGAGTGGATTTGTGGTTGCTTGATATTGAGTCATTTCCGGGGTTATGTCGCCCTCTTGTGGTTACTTACTGAAAACAACTACATCTTTAATCTGTAAAAAAGTAGAAAGAACTCTTTATTGTTATAAAAATATATATCAAATTGGACATATTTTTTTAAATAAAAGCACAGAGTTTTTCTTTAAACTGCTTTATCAGCTCAGTCTTTATCATTCATGTTAAACAGGATTGTTCGCAGTTTTGTGACTCAATAAATGGAAGTGATGGAGTTCATCTAAAAAAACACAAACGTTTCTGTTAAATTTTAGTTAATGAAGTCACTTATAGGTACCCGTGGCACTTTTGGGAAAGCTCTCACTTTATGTGGCTTTTGGAAACAAACACAAAACAAGAACCCATAACTTGCATTCACCACTGATGCTCCTGCTCCTTGCCCCCCTAGGCATTATGGGTAATGTAGTTATTTAGGCGCTTGAATGAAGTGGCCACTTTAATTTCAGGTTCAGGAAATTATACATATCATATATATTCACAATCAATCAATGATTGACAGTGACAGGTTTATAGAGAACATAT
>NW_023418882.1:0-1371 GCF_002922805.2 Oryzias melastigma
GTGCCACCTAGTGGTGCAGATAATTCACAGCTTATAATCACAACATTCTTTAGTTTTTCAAAGTTTCTTTTCAAAAACAGAACGAAAAAGTAAGAATGATCTGAAGATTTGTGGAAAAAAGCAAAAACAGATTTGTTCCAGTTTCTTAAGACAAAACTTGCAAGAAACGCATCCATGCATCCATTGTCTCCTTGTTATCCTGGGCTGGGTAGCAGAGTCAGTCTAAATTCAAGAAATCAAAACAAACAAATACTATTTACCTAATCTGTCTGAATCGGGAGTTTTGGGTTGTTGATCAACCTGAACCCAGATATCGCAGGTCTTTTAAATGAAGATTAATCGATAATCAGTTTATATTACTATAATCCAACCAGATCAATCCGTCTGAGGAAAACTGTTAACCAAACTATACTGTTATAAAATAGCTTCAAAACAAAATAAATCAATTATAATCAATAGTGAAGAATATCATTTGGATTGAGGCACCACAGGGTTATTTCACAATAGTAAAAATGACCAAGTACCATCCCAACAGACAAATGCAACAAAAAATGATCAACCATCATTAAAGAGTGCAAAGACTTAGATTATTGTGACCATATAGTGTGGCATAATTCTCTAATAATTAATACATTTTATTATTTTGAGGTGGAAAAACAACACCGGGCTAAACTTTATGAAACTAAAATATGAATGGATTTGGCATCAGTTCTTGTTTTCTTGTTTATTTTTGTCCACATATTTAAATTACAGTCAATAAAGAAACATGAATCTGGAAAATTTCACCTGCACTGTGCAGTAAAATGTATTTATCTCTGAGTTTTCTTTACTTATAAGAAAAATCTAAGCTTTCTCTTGAACAAATACTTGTATGACAGGATAAAAAAAATAGATTTTTGCACATTTTGGTCTTTAGATTCTTTGATAAAATGTTCTGTTCATTTGTCTGTTTCTAATGTTGTGTTTAGTGAAATATAGTCTAATATTTCTATTTAAGGTGTATACTTGTTTCACTAGACAGGCAGAAGACAATCAAAAGTCAAACCCAAAGACTAACTTGGAATGGCAAAGTGTGTTATTGCATTCAACCATGCAGCAGAGCGCTTTTTGAGTATTTTTTTTTTAAGCAATCGGAAGGGAAACTATTAAAAAACACCTCTCATCATGTTTCTATGATGGGCCGGTGAACTATTCCGGATGGACCCCACCTTCGGCATTCAGTTGCTGGGTTTCAACAGACTTGGAGAATTTATGAATGAATATCAAATCTGCCACTAACAATCATTTTCTTCAATCTGAGCTCCTAATTCAGTAATAAAGGGCCATGCCTTCTCACACCTGCTAACATCAGGAAAGAAAATATAACATTTC
>NW_023418882.1:1790-3946 GCF_002922805.2 Oryzias melastigma
AGTGCTTCTGCATTGCATTTTGGGGTCAATTGTGTTAGAAATTTGTTGGAGAAAAACACAGTGAAGCCGTGACACTAGCAGAAGTTGAGAAATTTGTGTGTTTTTTAGTTATTCAATCTTTGATATTTCATAATATATTTTTCATTTGATTCTGTAATTCAAAAGTTGAAGAAGCATGATTTATGAGAGGCGTTGAGCTCATGGACACAAAAATTAAATTGATGGTCTCTGACATAATTTATAGGATTTTAAGCTTTTTTGAAAGAAAAAAAATGTAGGTGTAAGGTGTAACATAGTAAGGCTATGTCCAAATTCCTTCTCCACTGCTGTATAGTGCACTAATAGCAATTTCTCCATCTTGTAGTACTGTCTGAATCTACAATTAAAATTACAGTCCCCTAGAAATTTCCCAGAATTCTCAGCAAAAACCCAGTGGGCATTGATGCTCACTATATTTTGGAATATGGACCAACAGTAGGGCTGCACGGTGGCGCAGTGGTTAGCGCTCTTGCCCCACAGCGAGAAGGCCCCGGTTCGACTCCTGGCTGGGACCTTTCTGTGTGGAGTTTGCATGTTCTCCCCGTGCATGCGTGGGTTTTCACCGGGGACTCCGGCTTCCTCCCACCGTCCAAAAACATGCTTAGTTAGTTATGTTTCCTTGTGTTTAATGTTTTAATAGTTAAGAGTTGTAGGTAAAAAGTTGAAGGCTATCTTAAGAATGAATTGATTGTTGAAATATTTTCCGCCTTTGAAGTGAATCTTTCTTCTTTAATTTGTGAAGGCTGAGCTGCTAGAATTCTCAGAAATTCTATTCAAATTTCTGCTCAGATTTGTATGTATACTCAGTTTGATTCTATAAAAAAGTGTATTTATGCTGTAATAATGTTAACAACGCTGACCCATGAAGGGAAAAGAATGAGTCATGTGATATGTCACACATCCTGCAGAAACTATTGAATAATCCCTAAAATAGTAAGCAAGGCACCCAATGGGCAATTTGTATGTTATTACATGTAAAAAAAAATTACGAAAATGTTTTTAATTCATTCCAGTGAATATGAGGCATTCTTTACACATTTGTCTTCACTTTAGATGGCAATAATCACATTTTTTTCTAGTTCTTTTGATTAATGAAAACATAAAAAAACAATTTGTTAAATAATTACTTGACAAAAAACATACCTAACTCTTCATGGAAAGTTAACATTTATTCATAAAACAAGAAATCTCAATGGTATATAGATTGTTTTCATAAATCTTTGAGACATTTTTTGCAAAATTGCTAGATTACACCACTCACAATGGGTCAGTATTATGGTGAAAAACTCAGTGAATGTCGCATACTACGGGGTAAGATAGCTGTCAAAAAGAAACGTATTCATAAACACATATTTTGTATTCACAAAAAGAAATTCGTATTCATAAATACAAAGTTGTGCAGAAATGTATATTTTGTGCCAAACTTACATAAAAAATACAAATACAACATTTATTTTTTCGTTTAACTTGTCTCTTTTGAATACGAAATTTCCTCATTTTGAATACGACTTCTCTCTGTCTTGGATACGGATTTCTCCTGTTACCTAACTGTCAAAACTACGTCACGGGGTCACAGGCTTATGCATCGTTTGCCGGAATATCGAGCCGCCGAGCCGGCAAATGGCACATGTTCCGGCAGAGACTGGATGATTGTACCCCACCACCACATGACCTGGCACAACTGCATGAACCACTTGTGGAAAAGTGGAACACATTGGCTTAGAATCACATCACAAGTCTAGCGAGGAGCATGAGACATCTCTGTCAAACTATCATTACAACAAATGATGGAAATGCCTGTTATTGGTCAATTTTTGTTATTTGGGGCCATCTTCCCTTTTGCTTAATTTTGAGGTATTACGTGGTGTTTTTTTCTCATTTCTTATTACTGATATAAAAGGAAAGTTTGGTGTATTTCATGAAAATTTAGACCAAATAGGAAAGGCATTCACTTTAATAACAATAGCCCCAACTTTAGTCGTGTACTAAAATTGTATAAGAGACTGTGAGAACAGGATAATATGTGAAGTAGAGTAATTTAAAAAATGAAACAATATTCAGTGTCTAAATCATGTGGTCTACAAGAAAAAGACAACTATAGGAAGAATGTCATGATC
>NW_023418883.1:0-1123 GCF_002922805.2 Oryzias melastigma
TTTAGAAAAAAATGAACTTTACTCCTACGGCACCAAACAAACATTTCCTCCTATCCATAAGTCACAAGTTAAGTTTTCCTTCTGTTTCCATGGCAGCAAATTATTAAATGAGTTTTAGGTTCAATAAAAACAACCCAAAAAATGCTGATATCAAGGTATTAAAGATTATGTTTGAAAAGATGTATTTTACAATTTAATTTTTATAATAACCGCTTTGATTTTATGCTAAATCCTACATACAAACGTTAAACCTAAATATAAACTTTAACATAATTTAAATGTTAAAAATATATCTTAACATTAAATGTAAATCTTAAGTTAATAATAGATATGATATAAATGTCAGTGTGTGTGCAGTACATGTCCTTAAGTCTCAGATAATGCTTTTATTTTGAAAAAATACTGACAAAACGGGATATACATGAAAAGAAATGTGGTAAAATTGTCATGTAATTTTCATTTTTCTCTGAAAAGTTTCTCATAAAATTGTCTTCCATTTGTTAACTTGTTAAAACGTTATTACTTTTGCACATTATCCATTTAAAGAGTTGATTTTTGAGTCTTAATTTTATGAATACTTGTGCTTTGTCTGTAAGAGTGAACTCCCCACTCCATCCGGTTTATTGTGTCTTCTGCAGCGTCTCCTCCTGTAGAAACAGAGGACAGACCACGCACAATCGGCGCTGTTCTGCAGTTAATCTAACCAAAGAGGAAATTAAATCACGGGGGGTTGATAGGCAGTGTGTCCTGAGGTGGAAACCTGGTATTCATTATAGATCATTTCAAACATTTTATGCTCTCGTTGTTTATCTTAACTTCTTGCATCATCAAACACAATGAAACCGTCTTATATTACCACTTTCTCGGTTTCCTGCCGATCAGCTGCAGGGTTCATCGTCCCTGTGATTCCAGCACTTCCTGTCTCTAAAAATCTCTGGCCTGCAGATGCAGATGGCCGATCAAAGACAGAGCTCCAGCTGCATCCTCCCGGACTAACAAGGAGCATCAAAGACGGCTGACAGGACCACTCTTGTGCCTTCCTTAGTGGGCCGCGCCACGAATTTTGTGCTCAGATGTTGGAGCTGGGATAATAACCCGACTGCTGAAATCCTCTGAGATTCTA
>NW_023418883.1:2437-3943 GCF_002922805.2 Oryzias melastigma
ACTGGAGTCCGTCGACAAGGTCCTTGAGGTAAATTCCTTTTCTTTTTGTTCCTGCTTTGAGGAAACGCTCACATCTACACTTCATTTTGGGGAAAAAATGAGCAGAAATTAAGCCAAAGATTCAGTTAGTAATTCCAGGGATGCAATTATTCATCTTTTAGATTTTTCTTTAAGCGATTTCAACTTATTTCTGCTAAAATATACTAATTTATGTCACAGATTCACTTCTGCTTTGCTTAAAGAAGGCAAAAAATGTTGTGACCCTTAGAGATGACCTCAATTTAATGAAGGCAAGAACACAAGAAACAACAGTGTCATTTGGCTAAAATTGTGTAATTTATTATATTTCATGCATCATTCTTTGGTCTTTTCTTCTGGCCTCCGATTGGTTAAATGCATTTTGGGAGTTTAGAACTCAGGAAGGATGTTATTGTCATGTTTAATACTTGTTTTTTGCTCTTAAAGACATTTTTATGGTTTTGTCACTCTTTGAGAAAGTGCAAGAAAATAAATTGGATTAAAAAAAGAAGAATAACGACCTTTTTTCCATTAAGTTTTCTGAACGGCAATTACACACAGCAAAACACAGAACTAGAAAAAAAATAAATAAATAAAGAAGCACACAAGATACGACAGTATTAGCCGCTCTGAACGAGAATAACAGATGGAGACACAGATTGGATCAACTTTACATTCAAATAAAACATTAAAATCTTGATAGTTTTCTTGTTTTTAAAGTGCCATAATGAGGAAATGTTTCCTTTTTTCCATAATATGACTCAAATTTAGTAACGTTTATTTAACTGGAACCTTTACTGTGCATTAGTCAAATAAAAGGTACTTAATACCAGATTAAAGCTCTCAGATCTGATTTGAATCTACCGTCACCAAGACATACAAATACAAGAATTATCATAAAATAGTACAAAGTACTCACATAAAAGGTTCAATTACTTCAAAATCAAATAAAAAAGACACACGATTCTTTAACACTATTAAAAATAGAGCAAATACCAGAATATTGGACAAAACTGAAACTAGACAACCACCTCTCCCATCTGTAGTGTTGACTAAAAACATTTTTTAAAGAGTAATTGATTACTTTACTTTAGTTACTGGATGAAATTATGATTAGTTTACTTTACTCATCCCCCAATGTAAAAAGTAATTCAATATTTGTTACTTTTCTTTAGTTTACTTTTTTTTCCTCGATTAATAAAGCTAGTACAAACAAGATACAAAATAAGATAAAAGAAGGGGAAACCCACAAAAGAACTTAAGGTGGAAAAGCCTTATAAGGACAAACAACATTTTGTGTAAATAAAACAATCTCATTCTGTTACATTTATCTACCACAGGAGTCTGTAACCTTCAACATTTAAGGAACCATTTGGGTTCATTTCTCTCTGACAAAATCCCAACAGGAACCACTTTTCAGGAAAATAAGACACTAATGTGTTTTTATGTTTAAGTTACTGCTATAATAACTATAAACGATTTTTTGTT
>NW_023418884.1:0-2127 GCF_002922805.2 Oryzias melastigma
CATCCATCCATCCATCCATCCATCCATCCATCATCCATCACCCATCATCCATCATCCATCCATCATCCTTCACCCATCATCCATCATCCATCACCCATCACCCATCATCCATCATCCATCCATCATCCATCATCCATCCATCATTCATTCTCTGGTTTCATCATAACGTTCACTGATGATATTTGTATCTTCACCTTTTTTTCCACCTTTTTCCAGTTTTTCTTTTAAAGCAGAAACATGAAACGTTTTCAGGATATGTTCAAGAACTCATCCTGACCAGAGCTCACATCACTCCATCATTTAATGAGAGACTAGAAAAATGAACAAAAACTTTATGAGTTTGAGTGTCCTGGAGGTAAACTCGTCCTGACCTCAGAGGAGAGGTCAGACGTTTGTCTTTCAGCTCAGTTTCCTCTACCAGAAGAATACGGCTGCTTCTGTCCTGTGTGACTGAGGAGAAACCCCCATAATACCTTCACTCCCCCACTTAGTACAACAACAAACTCCCAACAACCCCCCCCCGATAAGGACGTGTCTTCAGCGACTGAGTCTCTCATGGGTTTGTCTTTAAAAATCCTGTTTGTCCAACAGTTTCTGATCAGAACTGTAAAGACGTTTTTATTTGCTGGTTATGGGAACAAAAACATGAATTACTGGTCTCTCAGCTCAGTCACTGATGGGAGGATTCATCAGCACAAAGACAGAGAGAGTCTGTGTTGAGTCATTCCTGTCGCTCTGCTGGTTGTCGTGTTTACCGGTGTCACCGGCACAAGCAGAAGCTGAGTTCAGGTGGAAGGAAACGGCTGGATTTCCTCAGAACTTTGAACAGTGGAGACCAAAATATCATGAGTTTCACTTCATCTGGAGGCCTCAGCTTCAGTGGACATCAGCTGACATAAAACGTTTCAAAACCACAGACTGCATGTTATCACCCAACCTCAGCATCAGGACGTGGAGGGACTTCACAGAAGAGATTGATCAGTCTCAATTTGTGGTCTGCATGTAACACTCTTCTCGGCGGCGGTGGCCCGATATCTGACACGCAGGCGGTGCGTCACATCTGCTTCCCACCACCTGACAGACGCTGGTGTCAGACTGACGCCGCCTGATAAAGTTGTGGTTTTGAACTGTGAGCCTTCAGGTGGATCTGCAGCAAACCGCAGCGTTTCTGCTCGGCTCGCTCTCACACGCCGATCGCTGCCGGTCTGTCTGATCACCCCGCCCTGCACAGAGGACACGAACGTCACATGAAACCCTCAGGTTTAGTGTGGTTCTGATGATGTTCTGGAGGCTACAAGCTTCAACCCACTGACCTGCTGCACCGCTGACCTGATCAAGTCTGGGAGGAAAACCACCAATGAAACCCCAACAGAACTGGACCCCACCCAGCCAGGAGGTCAGGTGGACCTCTATGGTATAAGCAGTGGGAGGTGATGAAGCAGAGGAGTACAAAAACCTTCATCACCAATCAGATAACAGAGGCTTCTGACAGGACAGCAGGAAGCTGAACAACAACCAGAGGAGTTTGGTGGTTTTACATGGGGGGCAAAAAGTATTCAGTCAGCCACCTACTCTCTAACTTCTTCTGTCAGAGGATCCTCTGTCCTCCACCTGTTACCTGGATCAATGCACCTGTTTGAACCGGTTATCTATAGAAAGAGACACTCCACCAAGGAGCTGTCGAAGGACACCAGAAACAACATTGCTGAGTGGTCTCCAGAGAACACCGTACCGAGTGTAAAGCATGGAGGTGGAAGCATCATGGAGATCTGCATGGAGGAATTGACCAAAACACCAACAAGAGTTTGTGAAAACTTCCAGAAAAGTCTGGATTTGATCCTATCAGGGAAACCTCTGGACGAAATAGAGCTTAATGAGAGGGTCCGTACCTGCAGGCCCTAGAGACCCGACTGCACTCTGACCCCCCTGAGCTCTAATTAAGGTGGTCGTGACAGAAATGCTCCTCATTGGTCCATCCGGTGAGTCATCATGAACTCTGTTGTAGTTCGAGGTCTGATTTTTTGGCTAAAACAACGTAAGTCGTTTTCTGGCAGGAGTTCATTAGAAATTCACCTCTGAGTTGCTGAGAGCTCTCTGTTTACATTCTCCCACCAGCCCCCCCCCCCC
>NW_023418884.1:2228-3951 GCF_002922805.2 Oryzias melastigma
TGGGGGGTCTGGGGGGCGCCGTGTCCAAACATGTTCAGATTCAAACTTATCACAGAATCTGATCTGCTTGCACTCGTGCCGGACGCCGGCGTGCGTGCGGCGCTGGAGCTGCGCAGCCTCCTCTGCCTGCAGGGTTGGCATGCACGTGCACATGCGTGCACATGGCATGCACATGGCATGCATGTGCACGCCGGTGCACGTGCACCGGCGTGCACATGCACCGGCGTGCACCCCAGCTTTAGGGCCCCAAACACGCCAGGCATCCAGATCCATTAACACGCCGCTGACTCTCAGCGATGACCATGAATACCTGCACGCTCTTGAGCCGCGTTCACACTTCAGGCACACCCGTATCGGTGGCGGCGGCGGCGTGGCATCCAAGCATCGCCGCCTCATAACGAGCCTCTCCGCACGCGGCAGCTGCAGCTCATGCCTCGCTCCGTAAGCAGACGACGGCTCTGGTATCTGCGGCACGCCATCCAGCCCGAGCGCGGACCGCTGCACACTTGTGCGGGAATGAAGACGAGCGTGAGGTCAAAAGGTCAACGGCGAGGTCAAGACTTTCACTTCGAGGGCAGCAGATGGTTTGGGGCGCTGCAGCTCCATCAGTTCCAGTGGGGAGAAGGAATTCTGAACACAAACGTTTATCAGACGAGTTTAGGATTACATTTCTTCTGTTTGGAAGTATTTGATTGTTTTCAAACGTTCAGAGTTTACGCTGCATTTTCACTGTTGACCCACATCAGGCTGGTTCTCACTTGCAGGTGAACTCTGGTGCGATTCACCTCAGTGTGAAGGAGGAGGACCAAAGGAGGAGGTGCTGCAGGAGGAACGAACGGCCACAGCCTGAACCTGAAGGAGCAGGAAGACGTTTGGACGTTTCTTCACATCCTGCCGATTCCTTTCTCTATCTCAGCGTTAGCTTGAAGATCTGCCCTGCACAGGTTAGGAGCAGCGGCGGACTCGTGCACCTGTCCCGCCTACTGTCACACTCTGGCACGGCGGCCGTGGGAAAAACTCACCGCCATGCTTTCATAATCTGCGTCAGCTGAGCAAAGAAATGCGGCGCCAGCTGATGCTCAGGCGCTAAATCTGAGTCCGTCAACGGGACAAATGTGCAGCTAGAGCTCGAATCACAGAAGACTCAGAGAAATAACTGATCATTCTGGTCAGTGAGTGGATTTGTTCTGTTTTCTGTCGACGAGACGCTTTTCTCCTTCAGAATCTACTGGAATCATGTTAACGTTGAAACGTTACAGCAGGTTAAAGATTTCGTGTTTAAGCGTCAGCACTGATGCCTCAGGTGTTAAAGGGTCTTTCAGCGTCTCGCTCGTCTTCAATCCGAACTACAGCTTGATGGTTGAACTAAATGTAGTTTTTTTGCTTTTTCTCGTCAGATTTGATCTCAGCGTGAAAATAAAAGAGAGGAACGGTGACACCTGAGCTGAGTAACGGCTGGAGGAGCGAGCAGAAGTTTGGAACTCAGAAGTGAAGGTTATCTGGGATTCTGCTTCCACAGTAGATCGTAACTGTCCTGCTGCAGCTCCAAGACCCAGAGGGACGTTGTGAAGCGGAGAACAGCCAGGCCACCAGAGGAAGGAGGATTGCTCTTGGCTCGGGTCGGAGCGACCCGGTCCAAACCCCCAGATGGAGTCCAGCAGTAAGACGCTGAAGGAGAGGAGGTCAGCTGAGGACAGACGTTTCTGCTCCTGCAGCAGATCTG
>NW_023418885.1:0-1897 GCF_002922805.2 Oryzias melastigma
AAAAAGGATGTTGGGATTTTAGCCGTCCCATTTGAATTTAAATGACAAGGTTCCTTAGTTCTCTTTTTCTTACATTCGTGTCTGCGTGGAGGAAAAAGTCTTTAGCAGATCCTGAGAGAAGTTTCCTTTCATCTCTCGGAGAGAGGCTGGAATGCCCGGAACAAAACACAGACTGACCCAGAGATTGAAAACCGCTGGCATGTAACGCAGGACATTGTGTAACATTTCCTCTGCAGGTGTCAAACTGGGTTTCAGCCGGTCTGCAGATCTCCATTTCAGGCAAACACAGCAGTGACAAGAAGAATTGGAGGCACTTTGTTTAACTTTCTGCAGCATTTGCTAAGCAAAATACTTTTAGTGTATTATGTCATTAATGACATCTTAAAGCAAAAAAAAACATCTTGTAGAACATTGTGTTTCTGTGATAAGTGTCAAATCTGCAGTAAAATGTCTTTCATCTAATTTTTCTGTTCATTTTAGTCCTAAATAGAAGTGCTACGCATGACTAATACACAAGATTATACAGTTAATAAATGCTTCATATTTTAAATCAATTCTTGTCCTATAAGTTTGATCAAATTCTACAATTAAAGCCTTTCTGTAACAGAGCATGAAATGTTAATTAACTACAAAGGCAAGTACAGATTTTACAGAAAAAAAGCTATCTTCGAGATAATAACAGCTTTTTAAACTGCCTGTGGGTTTTGTCATTTTATGGATGTTTGAAAACTTTGTATGAACTTCTAATGATATCTACGTTCGGCCACATTTAGACCTATTATATCTGAGTAATTAAATGATTAAATCAAAGTTCTAGTGTGGGAGATGAGATGTCCTGAACATGTAAACATGAGAGGCAGCAGGGGTGGCCGAAGTTAAACAGAAGCGCCGCGGCGTCCAGTGAGATTCCTCATCAAAGTGGAAATGCAAACAGTCGTTTCAACGGGGAGCTTTCACTTTCTTTCCGAGTCTGCCTTCATAAGCAGCTCTGGCATAATGTGCTTGTAATTACTTTGATGAACGTAATGAACGCTAAAATATACAATCATGTTTTATAATTAGCTTGTTGTGGTGGCGAGAGCCCAAGAGGTTCACAAACGATTAGACCAAATGCTTGATTCCATTTTCTGTCTGGAAGTTCATCTAATATTTTATGTTGTGGACATTGATTATATATATATGAGAACTGGACCGAGTGAGTGTGACAGCAACCATAGAAAATGTCAATTCAAACTAGAAAAGTTGCATTACCTGCAATAATATTAGTGTGAATGCTTTTTGCTGAAAGTAGTCGCTAAGATGCTGAAGCTTTTTGCTGAAAATGGCAAAATGACACTTTCATTGCTGAAAGGATTTGCTGAAAATGTTATTTGCAAAATGCTAAATTTGCTAAAAGACTGGAAATTTCGTTTAAGAGCTATGATAGAGCGCTGAAGTTGACCTAAATTTCTGAAAAATTGTAGTAAAATTGTTTAAATATGAGCTAAACCCATATTAGCCCCCAAAAAACTTTAGTAAATGCAAAATTAGCCACAAAAAACTAGCATCTTGCCTAATTACAAGCTAAATTCCAAAATAGCCTGAAAAATCCCAGTAAAAAACAAATTAGCCAAAACGTTAGCATGTTGCTAAAATAGATGCTAAACTCTTTATTAGCCTAAAAAAACGCAGTAGAGCCAAAAACGTCAGCATGTTGCTAAAATGGAAGCTAATCTCTTTATTAGCCTAAAAAAACCCAGTAAAGCCAAAAACGTTAGCATGTTGCTAAAATACAAGCTAAACTCTTTATTAGCCTATAAAACCCCAGTGGAGCCAAAAACGTTAGCATGTTGCTAAAATAGAAGCTAAACTCTTTATTAGCCTAAAAATCCCAGTAGATAACAAATTAGCCAAAAAC
>NW_023418885.1:2747-3942 GCF_002922805.2 Oryzias melastigma
CTCTGGGATCAGCTCTTCGTCCAGCTCTGGGATCAGCTCTTCGTCCAGCTCTGGGATCAGCTCTTCGTCCAGCTCTGAGATGAGCTCTCCAGCTTCTGAGCTCATCACCACTGGATCCATGACAACAAATGTTGAGGATCCAACAACCAACCAATCAAAATCTGGTATTTCTCCATTTTAGTTAAAGTCTCATTCCAACTCTCTCTATATATATCATTCCCAGTGGTCTTTTTTATTATAATTATGGAGGTTTTAGCAAATTTTTTTAAACAACGTGTCGCATTTTTAAGACATTCTCTGCAATTCATTAGAAATTTGCCTCCAAGTAACGGAAGTAACCCGATATCCCAGCATTCCTTTGTCCACACTCTCTCCTGCTAGCTTATAGCACCTCACAATCTCAAACTAACATTAAAGTAGCAAAAAAAAAAAAAAAAAATTTGNAAAAAAAAAAAAAAAAAAAAAAATTGGAGCTATCCAGCCATATAGTTTAAATCCAGATTCCAGCTCAGACGAGGAAAACTTAGACGTTAATGGATCTATTTGTCTGCGAGTGGATGCTTCAGAGACTATGGTGCGTCAAAAACTTGATCTTTTTCTTTGGATCCAACACGATTTGATGCATTTTGCTTTTCTTTGTCATTAGATTAGCTGCTGAAAAGCCTGAGAATTTATGTTCATTAATTCAGACTTTGTCCCACCTGTTCCAGTCATTTGAATTCGTTTTGCAACTTCCTCCATCGGTCACCAAAATAAAAGCCTGCTTCTGTCTCTTTCTATGCTCTGCAAGGTTCACTTTTTCTATTATTTTGGTTTATCTTTTACCTTCTGCTTTTTTTAACTAAATTTTTATTTAAGAAATCATTTAATTTCTGCCACAAATTCAAACTATGACAAAGAAATATTTTTAAAGAACCAAATACATAACTATAGTCTTATCATGATTTTCAAATAAAATAGAATAACATAAATGTTATTTAAAAAGTGATTCAAAGTGGAAAAAACTTTAATCCTTTTATTTAAAAACAGAGAAAATATACAGATTTTTGAGTCCTTTAACTAAAACTTTTATAGATTTAAAAGTTTTAACTTTACAAAAAAGGGAATTATTATTATTATTTTTTTTTTACATTAATCTTCATATTCTCCTTTTTCTAACTCATTAATCAACTTTTTGAGCTGCAGCCTTTGGAGG
>NW_023418886.1:0-4899 GCF_002922805.2 Oryzias melastigma
TTTGCTTAAAGGGCATGAATCTGATTTTCAAATTTGACTTTGTTAGGCAAACATTGCAGAAAAGGCTCCTGATGATGGCCGCGGGTGCATGGCTGAACCATTCAAGTTCTGTTTTTCAGACGTCAACAAACACAGACAAAGGTAGGTTATGAGTTTAAAGTAACACGCAAAAATCTTTCACACACACACACACACACACACCCACACACACCCCCAGGCACAGATTTGCCTGACAGCACTTGGTAAAATAACAACTGTCTTGTAAGAACATGAATGCAAAAGAAATAAAAGGTCTGGTCACTCTGATTTTTCATCTGCAGGTTTGGTAAACCTGTAGAAGAGGAAGAGATTCTGTTGCTCTTTCCTGACGATATGATAAAGGTAATAGAGGATGATGTGATAGAAAGTAAATCCTGTAGTTTTTTACATATCCACAGTTTGCACTTTCAGGCACTCCATGAGAACCTGACCACAGGGAAAGTGTGTTCCAACAGGATGTACCTGCAGAACCCAATGTCCTCATTACCACTGAAACAGCACTTGGAGCCGAGGATGCTAAACTTAAGTGACCACCGGGTATATTCAAATCTCATCAGTCGTGTGTGTGTTCATACATTATTTGTTCTGATATTTCCCTATCTCGTCAGATCTTTCAGCTGCTGAGGGCCATTGAAGATGCCACAGGTGTCAGGTCTTTCATCCAGAAAGAGGAGATCCAGATCCTGGATCAGGTTTTTGACCTCATGCTCCCAGAAGTAAGATTATCTGTTTTGTTTGTATAAATATAAGTCTACTTTTAGGGGATTGTGGTCAACATTTCACCTTGAGTGTAGAAACCAAAGCAGTGCATTTGTTGTTTTCTCACCAGGTATAATTGGATCTTTTCCTTGTTTTTCAGATCCTAATCAGCATCCTGACAAACCAGGGAGAGACAAGACTGCTGGTAGAGACTTTGTTGGCTCGGGGCAGCATTTTTTAATTAACTCAGTTGTTGATCTGTTTTTAAGAGCTGATTGTTTGGTTTTACTTTTTTGTTATAACTGTTGAGTTGTTCATTTACTTTGTTTGATTCACTTTACATTGATTTAGACTTTACATACAAATAAAGTTTATTTAAAACTTGTGCTCATCTCAAGTTCTTCATGTTGTATGATGGAGTCATGAGGAAAACTTGATCTATAAAGTTAAGCTGCTTCTGTAGCAGGACACTTCTTTAATTTGATTTAATGAATCTAATATGTATGAGCACTTAACAAGATGTTCCAGAGGGAGATGGCAAAGCGCTGGAAGAACCTCCTGAAACTTTTTTCCCCAACACATCCAAGGACGACCATGATCAAGTCTCGCCAAGTTCTGTCCAGGATGTGAAGAACCATCCCATTATTTTCAAGTGTTGCATTGTTTAAAATTATACAACATATGTATATGTGTTTATTACAGTTTCATTTGCAGCTGGACTCCCCATATTATATATTTTTTCAAAAGAATAAAATTAATTACAGTCAACAGCTTTTTATTCAATGTTTAACTAATATTGAGATAAATCAACAGCTAGCTCAGAACTTTAGACTACAGTTTGAAAGTTTTTGCTTTATGAATACAAATATTAAGAGTATACAGAGCAACAAACTAAACTAAATCCATTCCATCCAGTTTAAATAGCAACACTGACGTCACATCAGTGTCATGATTTGATTGGCTGGATATTAATGTGCTCCTGGATCGACTATTTGTTGTAATGACACTGGGTGGAGTTTTCACTCTGAATCTTTTCAAGTCGAATTTCTGACCTATCAAAATTTTAAGTATCGAAATAGATAACATTGAAATTTTTAAGATAGAAAATATTTATGGTAGCAAAAAATGTTTCTGTTTAAAAAGCAAGGGTTAAAAAAATCAAGATAAAAGTTCAGGGGTTAAAAAAATTATGGATAAAAAATCAGTGGTTAAAAAAATTCAGTCTGAATGAACTAAAGAACTTGCTTAAAACTTCTCTTTTTTATCTGTGTACTTAGTTACACATTTGTAAATTCCTTTTAGCTGACTTGTTTTTTAATCTGATGTTGACATTTTAAATCTTTTTATTCAACCATTTGGCTGATTTTACTCCTGCATTGGTGTTAGCTGTCATCTACCAAAAGTTATATCTTACTATTTATACTATTAATTCTGTTTATGTATTTTGTTCATGTTGACACAATATTTGAATAACACGAACTGTTGATATACATCATTTCAACGCCTATAAGCAAATTAATATTTTTTTTTAAATTACCAGTCATTTCCTTAAAACTTACAGCATAAATAAAATTGTGATATAAATGTCTTAAGTGGATGTGACAATTTTTAATATTGAAAAATAATGGCTAAATAAAAATAATAATTTTTTAATTGGCATTACTCAAAATATGCAACATAAGTGTTTCTTTCCTTTCAATATTACTGAGGGAATAATGAATAAAAAAATCTTTTACGTTTCAAAAGTAGTTTTATTTTGAAAAACCTTCGAACTTTTCGTCATATCCGGTTTGTCTCTGGCGTAGCCATTCTGGCTCAGCTTCATAGCTGACCACTGCGGCTTGGTTTAGCTCTGGCCTTACGGCTAACGATTGCTAACCACTGCCCCCCGCGTCTACCGTGATTTTTTTCACCGTAGTGACGTGTGTGTGCTCAAAGTGGCTGCTTGTTCGGTAAGTACTAATGCTTAAGTGTTGAGTCTTTCATGCTTGGTTTGTCGACCACAGTCGGAAGACGCACGGCAGATTCTCAGGCCCAAAAGCTGATATGTCTCCCGGGCGCACTGTTCTGTTAGTACAATCGGAGCTGCGTGGGCGCGGAAAAGCAAACTATTGTTGCCCAGTTATTGTTTAAGAATTGTTTTTATGTATTACTTTTACTTGTAATACAAGTTGCGAACAACTGCAGGCACGTGTAATGCGTGTTCCTTTTTCCTTTGTGTCTCCGCGAGTGCGGCACCTTACACGCACGCCCTCGCGCACGCTTTCTTTGTTCTTCCTGTTACGGCACAAAGTAGATGCAGAGGTTGTAGCACAAAGTCACGGTTCTAGGGTCACGGTTCAAATCATTTTTCGGATCAGTTAAAAGGAAAGAAAATAGCGGCTTTCCCCTGTCCGGGACATGTGCTGCTTTTAGCTGTGAGATTTTTTTGGGTCCAGAAATGGAAACGTGTACTGATGCTTTTTGTTAGCTCTTAAAATTAGATAAACATTATATTTATCGATCCGTGTGTTTCATTATAAAGTGAAAAGTTGTTTTATGTAAGCTCGTCCCAGACGCATGAGTTTTAAGATGACCTAAAGCAGCTATGATAGGGTTTGTCAAAACAAAGAGGAATTACATTAATTTGACACAAATTCCATTCGATATGAATGAAGAATTGGCTGAAAATACGCTAGCGTGAGGTTGTTTTTCTTCAAACAAATTAAGCCATTGCTAAATTAAGCAGTTTTTCAGGACATCCAGGCCAGTAGGAAGCCCTAAAACTGCATGTTATTTCTCTTGAGACTAGCATTAAAATGACCTTTTGTAGCTTGTAATCATACTTACAGCTATGTATTATTGCATAATTTACAGACATTCTGTAAGGGTTAACTTCTCAGTTGCTCAGGGTCCAGTGTGATTCTGAGAACGGCGCTGTACCTTTTTAAGTGCAGTGTCTCCTGTAAACACAGAGACCCAGACAACGTCTGAGGCATGTACTGATTTGATCTTTTTGAATTGAAAGGTTGGATATTTAAAACTGACACAGTGTGTAAAGGTACTTATGAGCTAATATTTACATATAGAAATTAGTAAAAATAATGATTGGAGATTGAAATTATTTTCAGTGTGATGCATAGGCCAACAGATAGCAAATGTTTATAAAATATTTTGTAGCATGAAAATTAAACTGTTATACTTTGTTTTCCACAGAGAAGTCTGCTAAAGAACTTCTTAAGTTGGTAAGTAGAATATTCTACTTGTTTAAGATTGTAAGACATTTTTTGTATTTATTTATTTTTATGTTATTGGTTTAGTTGAGAAATAACAATTAGTTATATATTGAGCTATGTATGGCTTTTATTTGTGATGTTATTTTTGTATTTACTGTAAAAGAAAAAATATAAACATTTTCATTTTAAATATTCTTTGTTCCAATACCATAAAATAATGTTTTTTTTTTCTGTCTAATTGATCTAAGACCACTAATGTGCTTCCTGTTTTTTGTCTGCTATTATTCTACAGACATCAGCCCTTGTGTGGCAGCATATTTGTGTTTGGTAAGTACAATGAAACATTATTAAAAACAAGTTTATAAAGATATATTTCAATGAATTTTAACTTGCTTGATAAAATATTACAAAAAAAAGTAAGATAATAAATATGAACCATTCATTAACTATTAGAGCTAAACAAGACTTTTCTTGGAAAAATATAAATAAATAAATAGGAAATATTTGGCACTTTCTACATAGTGTTGTGGTTAGGGGTGTAACTGATCACAAAACTGAAGGTTTTTATTGTGTCAAAGTTGAGATAATTTTGGATCCGTAAAACAAAAACAAACACGACAAAGCAGCTTAAAAAATGAGAAAGAAAAGGCTAAAAATACTATTTATAAAAATTGATAAAGTTTATATTCAATACCTCAAACCATAAATATACTTTCATATATATTACATTAAACAATTGATTCATTAAAGCCTATTTATAAAAACAAAACATCTTTGAACTTTGGATAGAAACAGAGAACTAAAACATGTTGTTTCTGATGACGTTTACATGACTTGAGACCAAATCTACAAAAACTAGAAAAGAGGAATGTTGGATAATGGTGTTAAAATTACCAATTTTTCTGCAGTAAACCCAAAAATGCCTATTTTCTCTTGTACCCCCCAT
>NW_023418887.1:0-3919 GCF_002922805.2 Oryzias melastigma
TAAAACTCCTCACTACTAACTTGATCCACTTTTCTCAGGCAAACTTTTTAAAATCTCAAAGTTCAAACTTTCTTTGAAAATAAATTTATAGAATGAAAACCAATCAAAGATTGATCTAAACGTGATAAACTGAATATATTCTGTACAGGAAACACGGCATGGAGGAGATTGACAAGATCGACAGCCAATCAGGACGCAGAACTCAGTACTTTGTAAAAAGAGAATGCTGAA
Source organism: Oryzias melastigma (assembly GCF_002922805.2). Taxonomy (NCBI): domain Eukaryota; kingdom Metazoa; phylum Chordata; class Actinopteri; order Beloniformes; family Adrianichthyidae; genus Oryzias; species Oryzias melastigma. The sequence continues at coordinate 232 of NW_023418887.1, forward strand.
ATGGATTAAATCAATCCACAAAACCGTGAAACCACAACAGAGAGAGCGATCAGTGTAATTATGCAGATTGAATTCTGGAAATAAAGAGGAACTTAGTGAAAAGATGAAACCTGAATTCTCTCAGATCAAAGGAGATCAGCTGACTGAGGCCTGTAGGGGCTGGGATGACGTTCCTGAGCTTCTCAGATTCCAGGTTTTCCAAGTCGGACAATCATTTTTCCGATCATTCCAGCACCAGATGTACGCATCATTTCTCTACGTTTTATCACCCCTGAGGAACCCATTGCTCAATTGGCTCTAAAATGAGATCAAAAGTCACAATTCTGAAATAAAAGTTCACCGTTTCAATCAAAATTAAAGCATGTTTGTGTCCAGAATGGATGATTTCTTTCTTTGATGAGGATTACTAAACTCTCCACACGTCTGCTCCTGGTCTGGTCTTTCTGATGAATTCCAGAACCTTTCAGAACCCCCTCTTGAAATTATTCCTTTCAATCTTTATACATATTAAAGTAAACTTCAAGAAACGTCGTTTTCACTTTAAAATCCAGAATAATGTTGGACTTTAAGAATATAAATAAACCGAATGTCACAGGAAGTAGATACGTTTTCAAAGTAAGGTGTCGATGAAGGTTCTCACTTTCAAAGTAAAAGTATCAAGTGTTTTTTGTAGAAGATCTAGATGTAAAACAATTAGAAGTTCAGTTTAGTCAAATAAATTGTGAAAAAAATGTTATACATGTAGTTGATAATTTGAAAATGAAATTAAGAATATTATGAAAATGCTGTGATCAATGATGTGGTGTCATTTGGGCCGTCGCAAACGATTATTGTGATAGTCAACTAATCACCAATAGTTTTTTCTGATTAGTCGACTAATCGACTATTTGAATTGTCGATTATTATAGTAGTTGACTAACCGTGGCAGCTCTAGACGTCATGATGGTTTGGTGGATTTGTACTGGAACGTGTCTGTGAAATGTTCTTCTAAAGTTTGGGGTTTTTTTGTTTGTTTTTCCTCTTAAAATGAAAACAAGTTTGTTTATAAAACCAGTTTCCTGCTGGAAAACAGTTCATAAGAAAGGACTGTGAGTGTTTTCTAGTTGTTCTATTTCTATTGAGGTGTTGTCTTCATTTATAATCTGTTGGTCATGGATCTACGGGAACTGTATCAGCAGAACTTTAAGGATAGAAAACTGGATTTGTTGTTTAACGATCTAAAAACAACAGAAATGTTTTATGTTTTCGTTTACTGCTGAAGTTAATCAGGAAGTTGACAGAAAAGTTAAATTTCATTTTTTTCTTTCTAAATCTTTGTTTTGATTCTGATATTCCGTTATAAATAAAGGCACCGATGATGCAAATTAAAGATTCGTTTAGTTTTCATCCATCAAATATAAAGTCAAACATACAGGAACAATTCAGACATTAGATACTAAATAATAACGTTTGACCTTTAAATTGTTGATCCTGATTTTTGTCTTTCTGTGTTCCTAGGAGACCTGGGAGCCTCATCACATCCCCGTCCTGTTCTCTGTGTTCTGCGGCCTCTTGGTGGCGCTGTCGTACCACCTGAGCCGGCAGAGCAGCGACCCGTCTGTGCTCATGTGAGTCCTGCGGCAGAGAGAGCGCTCAGACGTGCACGAGCGTTCGTGATGCAGCAGAGCAGATCTGTGGCTTTCGCTTCTACGTCCGACTAAAGCCTCGTGTCTCCTCCTCTCAGCTCGCTCATTCAGTCCAAGGTCCTACCAAACCTGAAGGACAAGAACCCGGAGGACCCGCTGTCGGAGGTGCAGGACCCTCTGCCGGAGAAGCTCCGGGCCTCCGTGGTGAGAACGCCGACCACGCCGACCGCCGTTCTCAGTCGAACTCTGGTTGTTTTAACGAGCTGCGTCTTCTGTGAGCAGAACGAGCGGCTGCAGTCGGACCTGATCGTCTGCGTGGTCATCGCCGTGCTGTACTTCGCCATCCACGTCAGCACCGTGTTCATCGCCCTGCAGGTACGGCAGCGTGCCGCCGCTCTCGCCCCGCAGGGCTTCCTGTTTCTGACGCTGCCGTCCTCTCAGCCTTTCCTCAGCTACGTCCTGTACGCCCTGCTGGGCGCCGTGGGGCTGCTGACCCACTACCTGCTGCCCCAGGTCCGGAAGCAGCTGCCCTGGTTCTGCTTCTCCCACCCGCTGCTCAAAACCAAGGAGTACTACCAGTTTGAGGTCCGGGGTGAGTTCCCGCCGTCGGCACAAACCGGAAAAAGGTCTTGTCCTTCTAAAGCAGGGGTCCCCAAACTACGGCCCGCGGGCCGGATCCGGCCCTCCCCCGCATTTAGCCCGGCCCCCATAACTGTTTTGGCTAAATTAGACATTTTTGCCATTTTTTAGGCTTACTTTTCATTTAGCTAATTATTAAACATTTATTTAACCAGGTAAGCTATTAAGAACAAGTTCTTATTTACAATATCGACCTGGACCTCGGCTAGCGAGTATTTCAGCTACACGTTAGCTGTTTTGGCTAATTTAGAATCTTTTGATTTTTTTTGGCTAATTTGGCACTTCGCTAATATTTATAACAGCTATGACCTTCAGCGTTTTCAGCTATCAATTTAAGCTATTAATCTGTCAAAGGTAAGGCTATATATCTAGTTTTTAAAATGTTTTACCGTTATTTTTTCTATGAAGATTACAGAAATGAATTATTTAAAATGTGGCTATGTGTTACTTTCTGGAAAACCGTAAATGTTCACGTTTAGGTTGTGATTGTTGCACCTTTTCTCCTACAAACCGACCCGGCCCCATCAGAGAAGAAATGTGGCCCTCACAAGAGTTTGGTGACCCCTGATCTAAACTCCTCCTCCTCTCACAGACGCCGCTCATGTCATGTGGTTCGAGAAGCTTCACGTGTGGCTGCTCTTCGTGGAGAAGAACATCCTCTACCCGCTGGTCATCCTGAACGAGCTGAGCGGCAGCGCCAGAGAGCTCGCCAGCCCGAAGAAGCTGGACACCGAGTGAGTGAGCCTCCAGAATCTTCCTTCTGCTGAAGGACTCTCAGGTTCTGCTCCTTGATTCTGAAGGAGGACGGTGACGTGGTTCTGATGATGTAAGGATGCAGGTCTGATCTGGTTATCAAGGGTCTGCATGCTGACGGAAACGAAATTAGTTTGCCTAATATTGCCTAATATTTTAGCAGCATGCTAACGTTTTGACTAATTTAGTTTACTGAGGAATTTCAGGCCAATCTGGAGTTTTTTGCTCATATTAAAGCAACACACTAAATATTTTTACAAAACTTTCATCTATTTGGGCTTTTTAAGCAGTTTTACTATAAATTCTTCAGAAATGTTGGTCAACTTTAGCGCTCTTTCATAGTTTCCAGTCTTACAAAATGAAACGTTTCAGATTTTCAGCAAATCCCTTCAGCGATTAGAGTCAATTACGTCACTACTTTCAGCAAAAAGCTTTCACACCTGCATTATCACAGGTAACGCAACTTTTCTAGTTCAGAATAAAAACTTTGTTTTTTCGGTTTATTCCCGGTTGTTTTTTCCGTTTATTCCTGGTTGTTTTTTCCGTTTATTCCCGATTGTTTTTTCCATTTATTCCTGATTGTTTTTTCCGTTTATTCCCGATTGTTTTTTCCGTTTATTCCTGCTTGTTTTTTCCGTTTATTCCTGGTTGTTTTTTCCGTTTATTCCTGG